>NC_045442.1:24953896-24989142 GCF_002776525.5 Piliocolobus tephrosceles
TAAATAAATAAATAAATAAATAAATAAATAAATAAATAAATAAATAAGCTTGCTAATAACAGTATGCTAGGATTAACCCCAGAATGTCTACATAAGTGTCTTGTCCCAGAAATATTATGGAAATTACTCACATGAGGAGGAGACTGATGAACAATATTAGTATCGTTTTTAAAGAGGCAGCTCTTCCCTCAAGTCTCCTCAGAAATGTGGAGTAATTTGAAGGGAGCTACAGACACTATGAAACCATGGGCAGACTGGATCTCAAGGAAAGCTTCAGACTGGCCTGGTTTAGACTGAGAGTCCGGACGGGCACAGACATGAGGAAGGTGACTCCATGGGACGACCTCTTATGTAGGATAATAAAGTGGCCAGTGGAATATAAAGGCGGGAGCTTGATAAAGGCCACTATTACCTGCATGTTAAAGTGCAAGTTGGCATTCTCCATGTTACTCATTTTTCTCTCCCCAGTTGCACAAAGGAACCCTTCATTTATTTTGAGCCAGGCACTAGAATCTGAATATATCTCTATTCCTGATAGGAACAGAACTTAGAAGATGCTTGAAGAAATATTAGCCCTTTTTGTTGTTGTTGTGCTTATTTTTCTGTCTATGTTCACTCCATTTCTCTTATAAAATTTATCTCCCTCCCTGATCTGTGATTCAGAAGAATAGCATCAGAATGAGTTTCCATGGGAATAGCGTCATTGGCTTCCTCTCATTTGCTCACATCAGGGTACTCTATGTGCTGAGCAGGGATCTAAGATGTGGGTCAGGCTCATAAAGAGTGTTGATGATGCCACGAACAGGAAAAAGAATGGTGGCATTGGCTGTGCTGTCCATTTTCCAACCCTGCCTCTTTAAAAATATGTCTAAGGACATACATGATTTAAAAACCTATTGTAGATCTCATATGTCATCCAGCCTAATGCTAGGGATCTGGAACCTGTAACCAGGCTAGCCTTAAATCACAGGGACTACAGCTGATGACATACTTAAGGGAATCTCTTCGGGTGCCTTTGAAAATCCTCAATCTTGGTAACAGTGCTTAACATTTATTAAGCATTTATAAACAGGTACTGTTCTGAGTTGTTTATATGTATTATCTTTTTTAAAAATCTTCAAAGCAGCCTTAGGAACTAGGTGCTTTATAAGTGAGGAAACAGGCTTAAAGAATTGAAGTAATTGTTCTTGGTTACAAAACATCCCTAAATCCTTTGCTGTTACATAATGTCACTAATTGAGATAAAGATGCAAAATAGCCAGGTAGGGACAGTTACCAGTTCATAAACTGCTCTTTCAGACTCCTGAGTGCTGATACTAACTTATTCAAATTCTGACTTCACATTTTGCATACACTGTCTCATTTAATCTCTGCAATGATTCTATTTGGTAGCTGTTGATATTCTTAAACAGTGACTGGTAGGTTTAATAGCAGATAAAACTGAATTTACACACACAAAGCGACAATTTTTGCAATTATCTTTCATAATCACATTTAGAAGGTTACCTTTTTGAGAACACAAAAACAAGTAGGCAAGACATTGAAGGCCCATGTTCACTTCTGATAATGGTACTATCCAATAAACTGTGCTATCATGTTGATATAGAGGTGATCTGGAAATAGGGGAGAGCTCTATTTATTTATCTTTCTTATTAGATAATTTCAAACACAATTTCACTGCAGGTAAACATTTTGTAAATGCCATTTGTCTGTATAATTATAATGTACAATTTCATTTCTCTTTTGCCAGTTTTTTTATATGTTATTCTAAGGGTCAAAATCAGAAATAGAAATTACAACATGAGCCAGGAGGAGAAGATCTTCTATCAGCTATGTCTCCACTCAATCAAATAAATTTCTTCTTGAGAATCTAGCTCAAGTGGATTTATTTTTATTAGAACTTTAAATCACCATTTCTGTTTTTGCCCTGTGAGGTCAAACCTCACTATGTTTATCCTTACTCTATTTGCCAGGGAATTCACATACTGGTCAATATTTCACACAAATAGGCAACAGATCAGAAAAGTAATTCTTCAAATTCATACATTACTGTTAGTGATGGAGTAGTGTCTGGCTACTTCCACCATTTCTAATATGCATCCTCTTTGGGGAATCACACACCGGGGCCTATTATGGGAATGGGGGGAGCGGGGAAGGATTGCATTGGGAGTTATACCTGATGTAAATGATGAGTTGATGGGTGCTGACGGGTTGATGGGTGCAGCACACCAACATGGCACAAGTATACATATGTAACAAACCTGCACGTTGTGCACATGTACCCTAGAACTTAAAGTATAATAATAATAAAAAAAGTGCTCCTTAATTCCTGTAATTTGTTCTGCTGCTTCACCTGAAAGATAATGTGAATCCTGGGAACAAGGATCTATTGCCAGAAACTAAGTCATTTCTGCACAATGTTTTTAAAAAGAAGATGTCTTATGACTAACTGGCAGAAAAGAGAATGAGGCCCAAGTACCAAATAACAGCACCCAAAATTTCCAAGTATAACTTTAACTGTAACTGAAACAGAAGACAAAGATAGTAACCCCCATGTTCTAGTAAGCAAGGGTTTTGGACAGCCAGAGACCCAAGGTTCAAATCCTGTGACCACTTTTAACCAACTACGTGACTCTAGCAGGTTGTATAGTCTTCGTAAGATTGTTTACTCGGCCGTAAAATTGAGACCGTGAGAGTCCAGGGTGGTAGAGATCATTAAATGAGGTAATGTGCATGATGTTTCTGGCACAATTTCTAGGACACAGTGGTTCATGAAGGACTAGTTCTTTTTTTGAAACTGCCTTATCCGTCAAAAAGAAATACAAGATTTATTTTTTTTCTCCCAACTCCTAATACTTCAGTAAAGATTCCTTTCCTTACCAAACCAAACACACACACACACACACACACACACACACACACACACACAACATACATGTGCACACCCCACACACACACCTCCCACACACACATACACACACACACACCCCAGAAACAAACACAACCAAATTCTCTGCCCTGTGCAGGAGGGTGGCCCTATTCTTTGATGGTGGATGTTGATATCCACCTTAGGTGGTGAATGTCAAGTTTTATATTTCCAAGGTTATTGGCAATCAGTGTATCCAATCACCTCTAATTGCTTGGCCTTTCTCTTTCCTTGATAAAAGCAAATAAATGTCCCTGTAGGGACCTCTCTACACACACACACTCACCTTTCTCTTCAAAAATATCTTATTTGAGACTATTAGAAAGAAATTATTCTTCTTTTTTTTATTTTATTTTTTTATTATACTTTAAGTTCTAGGGTACATGTGCATAACGTGCAGGTTTGTTACATATGTATACGTGTGCCATGTTGGTGTGCTGCACCCATCAACTCGTCAGTACCCATCAATTCATCATTTATATCAGGTATAACTCCCCAGTGCAATCCCTCCCCCCTCCCCCCTCCCCATGATAGGCCCCAGTGTGTGATGTTCCCCTTCCCGAGTACAAGTGAACTCATTGTTCATTTCCCACCTATGAGTGAGAACATGCGGTGTTTGGTTTTCTCTTCTTGTGATAGTTTGCTAAGAATGATGGTTTCCAGCTGCATCCATGTCCCTACAAAGGACGCAAACTCATCCTTTTTTATGGCTGCATAGTATTCCATGGTGTATATGTGCCACATTTTCTTAATCCAGTCTGTCACTGATGGACATTTGGGTTGATTCCAAGTCTTTGCTATTGTGAATAGTGCCGCAATAAACATACGTGTGCATGTGTCTTTGTAGTAGAATAATTTATAATCCTTTGGGTATATACCCAGTAGTGGGATGGCTGGGTCATATGGTACATCTAGTTCTAGATCCTTGAGGAATTGCCATACTGTTTTCCATAATGGTTGAACTAGTTTACAATCCCACCAACAGTGTAAAAGTGTTCCTGTTTCTCCACATCCTCTCCAACACCTGTTGTTTCCTGATTTTTTAATGATTGCCATTCTTAGAAATAGTGCCACACATCTACAACCATCTGATCTTTGACAAACCTGAGAAAAACAAGAAATGGGGAAAGGATTCCCTATTTAATAAATGGTGCTGGGAAAATTGGCTAGCCATAAGTAGAAAGCTGAAACTGGATCCTTTCCTTACTCCTTATACGAAGATTAATTCAAGATGGATTAGAGACTTAAGTGTTAGACCTAATACCATCAAAACCCTAGAAGAAAATCTAGGTAGTACCATTCAGGACATAGGCATGGGCAAGGACTTCATGTCTAAAACACCAAAAGCAATGGCAGCAAAAGCCAAAATTGACAAATGGGATCTAATTAAACTAAAGAGCTTCTGCACAGCAAAAGAAACTACCATCAGAGTGAACAGGCAACCTACAGAATGGGAGAAAATTTTTGCAACCTACTCATCTGACAAAGGGCTAATATCCAGAATCTACAAAGAACTCAAACAAATACACAAGAAAAAAAACAAACAACCCCATCAAAAAGTGGGGAAAGGATATGAACAGACATTTCTCAAAAGAAGACATTCATACAGCCAACAGACACATGAAAAAATGCTCATCATCACTGGCCATCAGAGAAATGCAAATCAAAACCACAATGAGATACCATCTCACACCATTTAGAATGGCAATCATTAGAAATTATTCTTCTTAAGGGATGGTAAAGCACGTGTCACCGTATGGAAGACTGCATCTGAAAATAGTCTGAGGCAGAGAAACCAATGAGTGTAGCATGCACACATATATACATACCCAGGAGGAGCATAGACAAGCAGCATCTAAGATGGCCTCACTCCAGAGAATTATAGAAGCTTTCCAGCATGAAGGTCTGAGTGACTTAGCTAGGAAAAAATGTAGATAAAACATGCCATTGAGAGACAAAGTCATGCATAAACACATTGTGCTATGAGAGAGATTCCAGGTTTTGGAGATAAAAAGAAGTTCAGAATGACTGGAGAAACAAATTGTGAACAAGGTTGTGATCTCACGTAATTTGTTTGAATGTTTAAATTTATTTCAAAATCCACATCTCTTAACTGCAAAACTAAGTTGTAATGTCAAAAGTAAATTAATAAGGCAGATAATTTACTAACTTATGAGGCAAAAGAGCTGGAATCTGAATAATATACCCATTCAAGAAAATAAAATGGGATATAATTTAAAATGGGATAAAATTATTTTTAAAATGTGGTTTTGAGCAGAATCTACTACCACTCTAATGGGTTCAAGTTCAAGGTAAAGGGAGACATACATTGTTACTTATATAATTTTGTCTCAACTGTCATCTTTTGTATGTGTAAAATGTCCCCTGCTCTTCCCTTCCAATCTGTATCTTTCCCTTCTTTACACTCTGTCAGGCACCCTCCTGCACAGACCTATGAGTATGTTCTTTCTACCTGTGGCTGTACCACCATTATGATTTGCGTGGTCCACAAATGTGGTGGGTAATTTTCTTTATTCATACACATCATGCCCATACATGAAGAAACTTCCTCAAGTGAGAGAAACTCTATGTATCTGGAAATTAACCTGGCAGGAAATCTTCAGGGCCAGTTTTTAATCTTCAGGGCCTTGCATGCCTGTGGCCCCTGGAATGCATTATTTTAGTTAATCTGTGTTCTGGACACAAAGCACTTCTTCCCCTGTATATTTTCTTAACATATATGTATTTATTTTCAATTTTATTCTAGATTCTATGCTAGGCACAGGAAGAGAGTTTCAATCAAAGACAACATCTGGATAATTTCTAGTTTGAAATCTGTTCTCTCTACGTGTCCTTTGCTATCCTGTGTTGCAGTTATTATAAACAAACATTACAGTAAAAATGAACATAGATTTTGGAGATAGGCCCCCCCCAGAGTGAAACTGAAGCTCTAACATTAATACATCTATGAATTTTAAATATGTGTTTAACCCCTCCAAATCTCAGTTTTCTTATTTTATAAATGGAAATACTAACACTGACTTCATGTCATCTGTTAAACAACATAAGGCACACAAACTGCCTCATCCTTTGCATAGAAATAAGTCACAAATATTGACTTTACCTTCCTCCTACACACTTGAATACTTGAGAGTTTGATCTAAATATTTTTAAAGCACTCTGCTGAATACTAAGCAAATAGTGGAGATTTGATAAAAAGTGAAGACATGAATAGCAAGATACACACACGCACACACACATACACACACACACACACACACCTGGAAGAAGTAACTTAGTCACTGACATTTGGAATATATGGACGGGCTAAGAGCAGGTGGAGGATGAGGAGAGAGAGAGAGAATGCGAGAGAGAGAGCATGTCTCTGATGGGTACTGAGACTGAGATGTCAAATTAGGTCAAACTTCATCATTTGACCAAAGTTGGGTTTTATGTGTCGTAATTTGAATAAGATTCTGAAATGCATTATATTATTTGGTGGAGAGAAGAGGATTGAATTCTTTTCAGAACCAAGATCACAGTCTGGTTACAACCTCAAAACCAGATGTGGCTGTGGGACTTCTTTCAGGAGCCCATGCTGTCCTCAGCTGGATCACACAGCCGTAGGGGAGGGTATTTGGTATGGCCTGATAGCAGGAAGTTTTACTTTGATCCTCAAATTGGTGACATGTCTTAAGAGATTCTGTCTTAATGTGCTCTAGTCACCCAAACTACACTCTCTCTAGAATTAATAATTTTCCCAGGTGCCCCTGATGCTACAGTTAAATATTTCCTGTGGCTATGGAAATTATATGGCACAGTAACTAATTACAGGTTATAATAATAAAAAGGGAATAGAGAAATAGCCCTAGAATAACTACTGAGCAGACAGAGTCAGGGGTGGACTTAAGCTAATTGGCTTCCTGACAGAGTTCTTCTCCAGGGTCTCCAGGTGGCCTTTTATTTTAATGAGTGTTTGCTAAGATTAGAGGCTTCTTAAAGCCCCCGGCTACAGTGTGGAATGGCTGAAGAGAATAAACTTTTTAACAGACCCACAGGTTTCTGGACTCAAACAGAATGTTATGTAAGAAAGTACAGAAGTTTTAATTATTTTATTTACTCAATTTCTCCTATAGCTAGGGACAAGTAACCTTAATGGGTAATATGAAGCTGATGCTCAGAAATGTTTGCTCTTCCCAGCAATTTTTAGGTTTTAGGCCAAGTGTCCCAATGCCTAAACCTAAGACTCTACCTATGATATCACACAGCAGATCATGAAGAAATGCTTATTGTTTTAAATACCTGTGAAACTTATATTCAACTCTGTCATTGTTCTCGTTAATTTTCTATATTTGTTTTAATTATATAACTGGTCAAACACAGATATATAAAGCAAAGATCTTATCTTGAAGATAAGATCTTCTGGTTATTATTATCCTCCGGTTGCCCTAATAATATATATTCAAAAAATATCTAACAACATATTCTGAACTAGATAAATTGTAGAAAGTAGTTATACAGAGCTAAGCATAGGCTATGATTCTAAGGGACATTTTCTCAAAGTACATGGCATTTAAGTGAATCTTTTAAATAAATGCAATTTAGATGGGTAGAAACATGGAATAAATTTTGCTTATAAGCCTGGAATATGTGTCTACTGATGAAGAATCTTGAATGGTGAAATGGGAGAGGTCGGGTTGGGTCCATCAGAGAGTTCAACCTGAGAAGAAGATAGAAGTAAGAGTGGCCAATGTGGAATGTCAGACAAAGAAGGCTTTAATTAGAGTTGAGTAGATTTTTATCCTGTGGGTAAAAGGGAGACATCGTAGTCCATAGGAGAAACAACTTTGGAAGGTAATTCTGGCATGAATATGCTGATCATGAATTTGAATGAAGGGACTAAAGTTGGGACTTCAGATAATATGAAGCCTCTAATGGTCCACAGGATGGCCCAATGGAGATCTAAATGAGGGAAGGACATAGCAATAAGCGAGGGATTCTTGATGTGTAATAAAAGATAGCCTCTGTGTCTACAGTCTTATCAAGGGTTCATGGTTTTTCTTGTTTTCTATGCTCATGAGGCTTTATGCATGTTGCATAGATGGTGAACACTGATCAAATATTTTTAATGCATAAACAAAGGTCAATTTAAAGAAGGGAGGGTTGAGTTAAGGCAGGAGGACTTGGTTCTATATTTTGGATTTATTACTTACTGGCCATGTAACCAAGAGAAAATGCAATACTCTTCTATGTGTTTATATCTTGGCTTCTCTTACCATTCAAATATAATTTATGAACAACATCTTCAATCCATGTTTCTCCAAAATTCAAGACAATTACAGTTGCCTGTTTTTTCTGACAGCTCCAGTCTGGTAACTACAGACATCTCAGAATTAATAGATCAAAAAAGAAAAAGAATTTTCTCTCTTCCTTCTCATCACCACAAAAAGCCTACCTGTCTTCCCGTACTCTTTATCCTAAAATAGAAACTACTTTACCTCAAACCTTTTCTTTCTCAGAGGAATGTGTACCTCAAATAGTTGGGGAAAAAAGAAATTTATATTAGGAGGCTAAAAATGATTAAAAACTGATTGGGGCTAGACGCGGTGGCTCACGGCTATAATCCCAGCACTTTGGGAGGCCAAGGCGGGAGCATCACGAGGTCAGGAGATCCGACCATCCTGACTGACATGGTGAAACCCCGTCTCTACTAAAAATACAAAAAAATTAACCAGGCGTCGTGGCGGGCGCCTGTAGTCCCAGCTACTTGGGAGGCTTAGGCGGGAGAATGGCGTGAACCCGGGAGACAGAGCTTGCAGTGAGCCGAGATCACGTAGCTGCACTCCAGCCTGGGCGACAAAGCGAGACTCTGTCTCAAAAAAAAAAAAAAAAGAAAGAAAGAAAAAAAAAAAAAAAAACTTGATTGGCTAACTCTTCCTAAGGCAACTTTGTGTTATTACACGCAATAATACTGCTATAATCCAAATGTTTGCATTTCTCCAAAATTCATACGTTGGAATATTAACCCCCAAGATGATAATATTAGGAGGCAGAGCCTTCTGAGAGGTGATTAGGTCATGAGGGTGAAGCTCTCATGAAGGGGATTAGTGCCTTTTTGAAGGAGGTCCCAGAGAGCTATCTTGCCCCTTCCACCGTGTAAGGGCACGGCTGAAAGGTGCCATCTATGAGGAAGCATGCCTTCACAGACACTGACTTCACCTTGATCTTTAACTTCCGAGTCTCCAGAACCTTGAGGAATAAGTTTTGCTATTTACAGGTTACATTTTACATCAGCCTGAACAAACTATGACAAATACCTTATATTCGGATGACACTGTACAATCTATAAAATGTGTTTTCAAAGATCCCATGGCTTAATCATGACAAAATGATTAATTTCACTGATAAAATTGAGTCTGTAATGAGAGGTTATCAAGAAAAAAACAGTGTCAGGGTTAGGAAAACCACCAGACAGCAGTTTTGCTTCAATATCCACATACCCAACTGCCTTTTTTTAACTAAAAATATTCTAGACCTAATTACCTCATATTTTTAATATCGTGCAGTTGGTTCCTAAGCACTGATTTACAAAATATCAAAATATCACATGTATCCCATAAATAAGTGTGACTCTTCTGTATCCATAAATATTTTAGAAGAAAAGAAGGAATTTTTGTCTAATGTTCACTGTATCTACATGTGATTTATAAGTAAAAAGATGCACAAACACACAGACATACACACCCTTATGCACAAGCAGCTGAAACAGCTACCTTCTAAACATAAACCTCCAGGAGGCCATATGACAGCATAGACTGAGGACACTACGCATTGTCTCATGATTTAGGAAACTACATTCATTCTCTGTATTTTCTTCCACTATGTTTTCCATGCTTTTTGCTTACAAATCTCAAAGCATCCAAACAATATCTGAGTCTGTATAATCTCAGGGATCACAAAATGAGAAATGTAATGGGGTACAAGATGCAAAAGGAACAAAAAATTGAGTTCCCCTTTGAATGAATATGGACAATGCATTTTTGTCTGTTGTCCTAGACCCAGGGAAGAATGAATGCCTACAAAATTTTGAGAAGTTGTTATTACCATATCTGTCCCCCGTTAGCAGTTACGTGAAGAATTCAGCCAATTAGATTATGATCTCTCATATTATTTTTAAAATTTATTTTAATGGCTCTAAGATATAATTTTTATACCATAAATCTTACTACTGATTTCAAAGGTAAAATGCATTTTTAATACGTTCACAAAATCTTGCAACTAGTATCTCAATCTAATTTTATCTTGTGATTTTCAGTTCTACGGTATTGTAAACCATTTTTGTATTTTCTTTCTTAAATTGATTACTCTATAATTTTTAAGTTTTTAGCATAATTCTCGAAACCCTGGGGCTCAGATTTTTATAATTAGAAGTGCTTGTTAGAAAGGCAAATTCATGGGTTACACCCCCAGATATTACAAGTTAATATATTTTGGGATGGTTCCAAATCATCTTTTGTTTATATGTTTTTACCAATAAACCTTAGGAGAACGAGGTGATTCTTTCATGGATGCTTTAGCCAATTCTATTCAAAAGTCTCCTTGGGCATATGAAAGCACCCTTGCAAAGAATAAGAATGTCTCTGCCTCTTAGTCTGAATTTCCCATTTTCATATTTGGCCACAGAGCTGCCAAATATCTGCCATAAGACATTGGGAAAAAAGTCCGAGCTAGAGAAATTAGAGAAAATTATTGAGAACATAAAGTTTGCAGAACCTGTCTGACTTGGGGATGAATGAGAGGGCTAGGGTTTTGGCACAGGAAAATTCTGATGATTCATAGGGATAATGCCAGGCATTTGAGTCATCAGTTTTTTGTCAGGCTCTTCACAAGATAGGAGAAGGACCTCAATTGCAATCCTATGGTCAGTGATTTACAAAGTAAAGTATGAACTCTGATCATGCCATTGTGTGTGTGTTACACACACACACACACTCTCACCCGTCAGTTTTAATAGGTTGCAAAAATATTTGGTCCACTCAAGTTCCAGCTTGAGTACATGATTCAGAAGCCACCTTGCACACAGGACACACTTTGTGTTTTTCATATAGGAATATGTGAGTGAGCTGGGTTGAGCAGCATGTTGAGATGTTTCAGTAACTTATCCAGTGCTTGACCATGAGAGAGTGTTCATTAGCAGTTCTGTGAGGCTTTCATTTTTAGCAATTCTAGAAACTGAAGTCAAGAGAGGCACATGAGACAAAGTGAGCGTGGCAAGCCTTACCATGGTGGGAGCCCTGTATTAGATTCCAGGAGACCTGGCTTTTCTACCTCCTACTCTGCAAGAAATATTTATGGCTAACATTTATTATGAACCTTTACTCTAAAATCTCTGCACCATGCTACCCTGCCTGACACATTAGAGGACTCAGTTATCTTATCTCTATATAGCTAAAATATACACGTGTTATTATAGCAGTTCCCTATATTATATAGTATTGTGATGGGCTCAAATAAAAAATAATATATGAACATGCTTACCAGATTTATGTGACATAATACAAAAGCAACATGGTAAACACACACACACACACACATATATATATATATATAATGCAAAAATCTTACATTTTAAAAGAAGCCAGAAATTTGTAACTTTAATGTAAAATCTGGGTTTTAAATACTACCTCCCAAAAGTCAAATAACAAAATATCTGGGTTCTGGCTTGAGAGATGTGTACCAAATTTATGGGAAATCTTGTTATAAGGAGCTCTTGAACAGTACGACGGAGGCTAACATGATTACACGAATTTGTGGAAGTCAGTTAAGCTCCTGGTGCTTCAACTGCCTAATCTGTAAAATGGTTATGACAACAGGAATTTGAGCCAAGTGTTCTCTCAATGATTTTTACCCCCACCCAGTTCCAACTTTAAAATCTTAGATTCTCATATTAATATCAATGGTCTTTGTCTTTAATACCTTACATTATGATTAAGGAGATAGAAAATAGATGAAAAATGTGGAAGTTCTTTTATAGCAGCCTAGACAGCTACAAAAAAATGCCCCATTCTCTCCCAAATTAACATAGGTCTTTACTTGCCAAGGAAAGGAGTAATTAGAAGATGGAAAGGGAAAATTCCAAAGAGGATTACTTGGTAGAGAACAGAAAGGACACGGACAACTGAGACTCTAGATGAAGAAGTATTTGGCAAGAGCATTTCGATTGGGTAGATTAAAAAACATTGGGTTTCCTGGAATGACACTTTGATTATACAATAATCTTAGAGCAGAGAAGTCTAGGGAGGTTATGGCAGGTGTTTTCAAATTTCCATAGAGCAGCAAAATGTGAAGAGAAATTAAATTTGTTCTTTCTAAACCCAGTGGTAAAATTAGCATCAGTGAATGAAATATACTGGGTCCAGATTTGGTTGGATATGAGGATGCATTCTCAAAACTGTTCAGTATGGACAAGCCTCCTCCAACAGGTGAAGAATTTCTTCCAGTGGAGATTTGTAAATAGTGTTTAAAGCAGCATTTGGTGGTGATATTCCAAAATAGATTTTAACATTAGACATAGTGAGATGGGAATAGGTAATGAGAAGCTAGAGATTAGAGATCCTTAGCTTTTTCTGAGTTCATTTAGATGTCCCCATTTCAAATCAGAGTGCTTAGAAGAATATTATAAACAGATTATTCTTAAAGCCTGTTCTAGCCCTGAGATTATCTTTAAAATATTCTATCTAGCATATACATATATATGTAGGTCTAGTCATTGTGATAATTTATTAACATTCATTATATTATCTTAACCTGTATTGTATCCCTCTGGGACATTTTAGAATTTACAGGTGAGAAAAGTGGAGACTTGTATGACTGTTATGAGGTTAGGTAAGCTGGTTGAGTAAGGAAGTAGAAATTTTATTCTAGATGATTTTGACTTCAAAGTCTGTTAATCACCACATATACTGCACACGGGAAGTGTGTGTTTCTGTGTGCCTACAAAACATAGCATGCTCTTGGAGACTGCAAGAAACATGTGCCCCCAGGCAAAAAACAATATCTGTGACAGATTTGTGAGCAGAACAACCAAAGGGAATATTTAAGATTGTCAGGTTCCTAACCTGCCTCTGTAATTTCAGCTGGCTTCTGTGAGTTTATGGGAAAAATTAATTCAAGGGGCAAGGAAAAAGCAAAAGAGCAAGAAAACAAGGGAAAAACATGAGAAAGATTTATTTTTGAAATACAATGATATTTATACAATTAATGCTCTGGGCTGCTGCCCATGTGTAATGCAAGTCTCCTCTCAACGCGATACAGAGTTTTCTCAAATTGAGCAGGCTGGACATGTAAAACAACCCAATAATAAAAACACAATAAGGGTGACCTCTTCCAGAGCAGAGGGCAGTGCCTACAGTGCTATAAATTTCAATATCCAATGCCTCCACATCAGCGTAAGGCAGAGTGAAACTTTGTGATGAACCAGCAGCTCCATTTACTTCTTTATTCCCTATCCAGGATAGAAAAATGGAAATTAACAAGTCATATTGTTTCTTTCCATTTCAACCTGACTGCATTTTTCTAAATTAAAATGGACTCTGGGTAAGTAGGGGTCATTCTAGCCTGCACACTGTCTTCATTAACAGCAAATCGACATCAAGTTGTTTCTGCTTCCAGCTCTTTTACCAAATCAAGATGCTTGACGATACCATCAGTATGGGCCAGTGAAGCAGAGAATGCATATATTCAATATCAGAGGCCAGAGGGAAAAGGCAATTATTATTTAGCTCAGAATATTTATGTTATATGTATAATAGCACTGTAAATATAGTATTCACTAGGATTAATGCTATACTATTAACTCTAGAGATAACGGCTTTTCTGCACAAAACAATGAGACAACTGTGTTGTATGTTTCCGTTTACTTAGAGGTTTTCACTCCTTCAGACGTAGAAGTGTTACAAGTCAGATAGACTTTATGGCACCCTATAGTACTATCTCTTAGCTGGGTCTTTGTCTATGTTGATATTTTTTATGGCCCAGAATGTATAGACCCTCTTGGGAGTTTGGGTAGATTTTCATTGATAAATATAGGTAAAAGTAAAAGGGAAGAAAGGCATTAGTAGAACAATTAATTGACAATTAAAACATCAGAAAAAAATATAAGTAAAGCATGGTTCAGCAGTATTTGCAAAAGACTTATGTCAAGAATATAGTAGATACTGATTAATAATAGAGTTTGGCAACTAATTGGATGAGAAAGAAGTTACATCTGAAATGTACATGAATGTCATATTTAGGGTAGAGACACAAGAAAATGTTGATGAATCTGCAAATTATTTTATATTGTAATACTGCAAACAGCACAATTAAATATTAAGTGTGATTTTCAGGCTGGGCATGGTGGCTCACACCTGTAATCCTAGGACTTTGGAAAGACAAAGCAGGTGGATTGCTTCAGCTCAGGAGTTTGAGACCAGCCTGGGCAACATGGTGAAACCCTGACTCTACAAAAGACACAAAAACGAGTTGTGCATGGTGGTGCACGCCTGTAGTCCCAGCTACTCAGGAGGCTGAGATGAGAGACCACTTGAACCTGGGAGATCGAGGCTTCACTGAGCCGAGATCATGCCATTGCACTCCAGCCTGGGTGACAAAGTATGACCTGATTAAAAATAAAAAAAAAAAAGAAAGAAAAAAAAGTTGTTTTAGGACCACAGTATAAGTACAATTAAACTTTTTGAGACAATTGTAGATTCACAGCAGTTGTAAGAAATAATAAAAAGATTACATATAAACAGTTTTCTGAAAGGTAATCTTTTGTAAAACAATAGATCACAAAAACAATATTGACATTAACACAGTTTAGATACAGAACAGCTCCATCACCATAAGAATCCCTCATTTGCTTTTAGCTTTTATTGCATTGCATGGTAATTAGATGTGTAGTTTTATAAGAAATTGCTAAACGGTTTTCCAGAGTGGCTGACTGTTTTACATTTCCATCAGTAATCTATGAATGACCAAGTTTCTCTACAATCTGGCTAGTATTTGTGGTTGCCACATTTTAAAAATATTTTTAGCTATTCAGATATGTATGTGTGATATCCCATTGTGGTTTCCATTCACATTTCTCTGGTGGCTAATGATGTTGAATATCTTCGTATGTAGTTATGTACCATCAGTATTTACAGCTTTGGCAAAATGCCTGCTCATGTCTTTTTGCCCATATTCTAATTGGATTGATTGCTTTTTCACTGTTAAGTTGTTGTTGTTGTTTTTTTAATGGAGTTTCACTCTGTTGCCTGGCCAGAGTGTAGTGGCGTGATCTCGGCTCACTGCAACCTCTGCCTCCCAGGTTCAAACAATTCTCCTTCCTCAGCCTCCCAAGTAGCTGGGACTACAGGCACATACCACCAAGCCCACCTAATTTTTGTATTTTTAGTAGAGACAGGATTTCACTATGTTGGCCACAGTGGTCTCAATCTCTTGACCTCATGATTTGCCCGCCTCGGCCTCCCAAAATGCTGGGTTTGCAGACGTGAGCCATCATGCGTGGCCTTCACTGTTAAGTTTTAAGAGAGATGTATACGTTCCAGATACCAGTACTTTGTTGGTTATGTGACTTGCAAATATTTTCTTTCAATCTGTAGTGTGTCTTCATCCTTTTCCCAGAATCTTTTCAAGATCAAAACTGTTATTTTTTTTCATTTAATAAACATTAAAAATTTAGAACAGCTTTGAGTTCAGAGGAAAATTGTAATAGTGGTACATATTTTCCGTACCCATTTCTCCCCTGATACCGACACCTCAGTTTACTATAGTATATTTGTTGTAATTAATGAACGAATACTAATATATTATTATCTACTGGCACTTGTACTCTATTCAAATATCCTTAGTATTTACTTTATATCTTTTTCTCTTTGAGAATCCATTCTGATGCCACATTTTATTTTGTACTCATGTCTCTTTAGCTTCTTGTTGACTATGACAGTTAGACTTTCCTTGTTTTTGTATTTAATTAACTAATTAATTTATTTATTTGAGGAAGAGTCTCTATCTGTCACCCAGGCTAAAGTGCAGTGGCATTGTTGGTTCACTGCAACCTCTGCCTCCAGGGTTCAAGTGATCTTCCCACCTTAACCTCCTGAATACCTGGAAATATAGATTCACACCACCATGCTCTGCTAATTTTTCTATTTTTGCAGAGATGGGGTCTCACTATATTGCCCAGGCTGCTCTTGAACTCCTGGGTTCAAGTGATCCGCTTGTCTTGTGCTACCAAATGCTGGGATTACTGGCATGACCCACTGCACCCCAGCCAGACTTTTCCTGTTTTTGGTGACTATGGTAGTTTGAAGAATTCTAGTCAGGTATTATGATCCCTTAATTGAGATTTGACATGTTTCTTTGCATCTTATGTTATGTTTGTGTGTTTTGGAGGGGAAGAACACAGAAATAAAGTGTTGTTTTCATATCACATCATATCATGAGTAAATATGATCAATATGGCTTACCAAAGTCAATATGAACCTTAGTCATCAGGCTGAGTTGGCCTTTATTGGGTTTCCCTATTATAATGTTACTCTCCTGTCTCACAAAGGAAGTCACTATGTGCAGCCTGCACTTAAGGAGTGAAGAGTTACATTCAACCTCCCTGATGGTAGAGTATCTCCACATGTTAATTAAAATTATTCTGCACAGGATATTTAAAGTATGTTATTTTATCACTTTTTCCTTTTATAAGCTATGCTTTTGTTGTCATGTCTAAGAATGATTTTTCTAGCTGAGATCCCATAGATTTTCTCCTGCGATTGTTTTCTAAAAGTATTATAATATTTCATTTAAGCCTGTGATTCATTTTGAGTTATTCTTATTAAAGATATGAGGTTTAAGTTAGGTTTGTATTTTCAGCCTGTTCATGTCCCATTGTTTCAACATCATTTGTTAAGAAGACTGTCCTTCCTCTATTGAATGCCTTTTGTGCTTTCATCAAAATCTAATTGGATCTTCTTGGACGTGAATATATTAGGGTTTTCTCTTCTGTTCCATTAATCTATTTGTCTATACTTCTACGAAAAGGCCACCCTCTGGACACTTCCTTGATTACCATAGCTATCTGGGAGACTTTAATATTGGATATAATAATTTAATAATTAGTAATGCCTCTTATTTCTCCAATGTTATCCTTTTTATTAGTAGTAGTAGTAGTAGCAGAAGTAGTAATTTTAGAGACAGAGTCTCTTTCTGTCATCTAGGTTGGGATGCAGAGGCAAAATCATAGTTTACTGTAACCTCAAAATTCTAGGGTCAAACTCCTGGGCTCAAGCAATCCTTCCATCTCAGCCTCCTGAGTAACTGACTACAGGCATATACAACCATACCAGTCTATCACTTTATCCTTTTTTAGAGATTCTTTTAAGCATCCTAGGACCTGAATCTTTCCACATAGACTTTAGAATAAGCTACTCTAAACCTACCAAAAATGCTGGGATTTTCACATGAATTGAATTAAACCTAGAGATCAATTTAGAGAAGAATTGACGTATTTACTACATTAAGTCTTCTAATCCATGAACATGGTATGTGTCTCCATTTATTTAAGTCTATTTTGATTTGAGAAGACTTTTCTTGGAGATTTTGTTGTCTGTGTGGATTGGCAGTTCTGTGCTGGAAATTTTTAAAGCACCCTGTCCAGGATATATGAGACAGAACAAGAAATAAGAGGACACATCACTATGTCATTCCTCAAGTTCTGAGTTATTTGGGTAGTCTGCCTTTTTATTCAAGCTTTCAGAGTATTCTTCTGCTTGTTATTGTGCTATTTGTGGCCTTTTACATGTAAGAAAGGGGACCTGGAAGTAATGAGGCTATCCAATGTTGGCAAAACCGAAAGTCCTTTTTGTTTTCTTTTTAATGTAACTTCAGCTGAAATTTTAAGCCCTTGACTTTTCACTTTATTTATGTTAGCACTACAGTATATAAGACACATATATTACTAGCCTTTACAGACATACACACATGCACATACACACATACATTCTGTTGCGGAGTTTTTTTTCAACTTTTATTTTAGGTTCAAGGAGTACACGTGAAGGTTTGTTACATATGTAAACTCGTGCCATGAGGGTTTGTTGTACAGATCATTTCATCACCCAGGTATTAAGCCCAGCACCTGATAGTTATCTTTTCTACTGCTCTCTTTTCTCCCCTCCTCCACCCTCAGTAGACTCTAGTGTATGTTATTTCCTTCTTTGTGTTCATAAGTTCTCATCCTTTAGCTCTCATTTATAAGTGAAAACATGCAGTATTTGATTTTCTGTTTTTGTGTTAGTTTCCTAAAGATAATAGCCTCCAGCTCCATCCATGTTCCCGCAAAAGACATGATATCTTTCTTTTTTATTGCTGCATGGTATTCCATGGTGTATATGTGCCACATTTCTTTATTTCAATCTGTCATTCATGGGCATTTAGGCTTATTCTATGTCTTTGCTATTGTGAATAGTTCTGCAGTAAACATTCACATGCATATATCTTTATGGTAGAATGGTTGATATTCCTCTGGGTATATACTTAGTAATGGGATTACTGGGTCGATTTGTGGTTATGCTTTTAGCTCTTCGAAGAATTGTCATACTGCTTTCCACAATAATTGAATTAATTTATAGTCCCTCCAACAGTCTATAAATGTTTCCTTTTCTCCACAACGTCACCAATATCTGTTATTATTTGACTTTGCATTATAATACTAGCCATTCTGACTAGTGTGAGCTGGTATCTCATTATGGTTTCAATTTGCATTTCTCTAATGATCAGTGATATTGAGCTTTTTTCATTTGACTGTTGGCCACATGCATGTCTTCTTTTGAAAAGTTTCTGTTCATGTTGTTTGGTCACATTTTAATGGAGTTGTTTGTGTTCTCTTGTAAGTTTGTTTAAGTTCCTATAGATGCTGGATATCAGACTTAAGTCAGATGCATAGTTTGGAAATATTTTATCCCATATTGTAGGTTGTCTGTTTACTTTGTTGATAGTTTCTTTTGCTGTAAAGAAGTACTTAAGTTTAGTTAGATCCCACTTTTTAATTTGTGCTTTTGTTATAATTGCTTTTGGCCTCTTTGTCATTAAATCTTTGCCCATTCCTATGTACATGATGGTATTGCCTAGGTTGTCTTTCAGGGTTTTTACAGTTTTGAGTTTGACATTTAAGTCTTTAATCCATCTTGAGTTGATTTTTGTATATGGTGTAAGGAGAGGGTCTAGTTTCAATATTCTGCGTATGACTAGCCAGTTATTTCAGCAGCATTTATTCAATAGGGAGAACCCAGAGATTCTTGATGGTCATTTGCAGCAGACCACATGCTTCTCCTATGTTCTTGCTTAGGTAAATCCTTTATCTCAATTGAATAAAAGTGATGGTTTAATTAATCATGAATCTATTCTATGGTGTGGATCTATGGTATTGTTTGGAAAATCAATGAATCCAGGATCTGGCTTTTTGAGAAGATTAACAAAATATATAGACCACTAGTCAGAATAATAAAGAAGAAAAGAGAGAAGAATTGAATAGACACAATAAAAAATGATAAAGAGGATATCACCAATGATCCCACAGAAATAGAAACTACCATCACAGAATACTATAAACACTTCTATGCAAATGAGCTAGAAAATCTAGAAGAAATTGATAAATTCCTAGACACATACACCCTCCCAAGACTAAACCAGGAAGAAGTCGAATCCCTGAATAGACCAATAACAAGTTCTGAAATTGAAGCAGTAATTAATAGCCTACCAACCAAAAACAACAACAACAAAAAGCTGAGGACCAGATGAATTTACAGCTGAATTCTACCGGAAGTACAAAGAGGATCTGGTACCATTCCTTCCGAAACTATTCCAAAAAATAGACAAAGAGAGACTCCTCCCTAATTCATTTCATGAGGCAAGCATCATCCTGATTCAAAAACCTGACAGAGACACAACAAAAAAGAAAATTTCAGGCCAATAGTCTTGATGAACGTCAATGCAGAAATCCTCAATAAGATACTGGCAAACTGAATCCAACATCACATCAAAAAGCCTATCGACCACGACCAAGTGAGCTTCATCCCTGGGATGCAAGGCTGGGTTAACATTCACAAATCAATAAGCATAATATATCCCATAAACAGAAACAATGACAAAAACCACATGATTATCTCAGTAGATGCAGAAAAGGCCTTTGATAAAATTAAACAGTGCTTCATGCTAAAAACTCTCAATAAACTAGGTATTGATGGAATGTATCTCAATATAATAAGAGATATTTATGACAAACCCACAGCCAATATCATACTGAATGGGCAAAAACTGGAAGCATTGCCTTTGAAAACAAGCACAAGACAAGGATGCCCTCTCCCACCACTCCTATTCAATATCGTATTGGAAGTTCTGACCAGGGCAATCAGGCAAGAGAAAGAAATAAATAATATTCAAATAGGAAGAGAGGAAGTCAAATTGTCTCTGTTTGCAGATGACATGATTGTATATTTTGAAAACCCCATCGTCTCAGCCCAAAAACTCCTTAAGCTGATAAGCAACTTCAGCAAAGTCTCTGGATACAAAATCAATGTGCAGAAACTACAAGCATTCCCACACACCAATAATAGACAAACAGAGAGCCAAATCAAGAGTGAACTTCCATTCGTAATTGCTACAAAGAGAATAAAACACCTAGGAATACAACTTACATGGGACATGAAGGACCTCTTTGAGGAGAACTACAAATCACTGCTCAAGGAAATAAGAGGACACAAATAAATGGAAAAATATTCCATGCTCATTGCTAGGAAGGATCAATATCGTGAAAATGGTCATACTGCCCAAAGTAATTTATAAATTCAACGCTATCCCCATCAAGCTACCATTGACTTTCTTCACAGAATTAGAAACAAACTACTTTAAATCTCACAGGGAATCAAAAAAAAAACCTTTATAGTGAAAACAATCTTAAGCAAAAAGAACAAAGCTGGAGGCTCCACACTACCTGACTTCAAGCTATACAACATTACAGTAACCAAAACAGCATGGTACTGGTACCAAAACAGATATATAGACCAAGGGAACAGAACAGAGGTCTCAGAAATAACACCACACATCTGCAACCATCTGATCTTCAACAAACCTGACAAAAATAAGCAATGGGGAAAGGATTCCCTATTTGATAAATGGTGCTGGGGAAACTGGCTAGCCTTGTGCAGAAAACTGAAACTGGACCCCTTTTTTTTATACCTTATACAAAAATTAACTCAACATGGATTAAAGACTTAAACATAAGATCTAAAACCATAAAAAATCCATAAGGAAGACCTATGAAATACCATTCAGTACATAGGCATGGGCAAAGACTTCATGACTAAAACACCAAAAGCCATTGTAACAAAAGTCAAAATTGACCAATGGGATTGAATTACACTAAAGAGCTTCTGCACAGCAGAAAGAATTATCATCAGAGTGAAAAGGCAACCTACAGAATGGGAGAAGGTATTTCAATCTATCCATCTGACAAAGGTCTAATATCCAGAATCTACAAGGAACTTAAGCAAATTTACGAGGAAAAAACAACCCCAGCAAAATGTGGGTGAAGCATATGAACAGACACTTCTCAAAATAATATATTTAGGCAACCCACAGAATATGAAGAAAAGCTCATCATCACTGATCATTAGAGAATGGCAAATCAAACCACGATGAGATACCATCTCACTCCAGTTAGAATGGAAATCATTAAAAAAATCTGGAAACAACAGATGCTGGTGAGGCTGTGGAGAAATAGGAAAGCTTTTACACTGTTGATGAGAGTATAAATTAGTTCAACTATTGTAGAAGAGAGTGTGGCAATTCCTCGAGGATCTAGAACCAGAAATGCCATTCGACTCAATCCCATTAATGGGTATATACTAAAAGAATTATAAATCATGCTACTATAAAGACACATGCACACATATGTTTATTGTGGCACTATTCACAATAGCAGAGACTTGGAACCAACCCAAATGCTCATCAATGATTGACTGGATAAAGAAAATGTGGCACATATACACCATGGAATACTATGCAGCCATAAAACAGAAGGAATTCATGTCATTTGCAGGGACATGGATGAAGCTGGAAGACATCATTCTCAGCAAACTAACACAGGAACAGAAAACCAAACACCGCATATTCTCACTCATAAATGAGAGTTGAACAATGAAAACACATGGACACAGGGAGGGAGGGGGCCATCACACACTGGGGCCTGTTGGGAGGATGGATGACCAGTTGAGGGAGGGCATTAGGATGAATACCTAGTGCATCTGGAGCTTAAAATCTGGATGACAAGTTGATAGGTGTGGCAAGCTACCATGGCACATGTATACCTACGTAATATACCTGTACATTCTGTACATGTATTCCAGAACTTAAAGTAAAATAAAATAAATCAGACTACCGTCAGTAAAACAGAAGTGATGCTAAGTATTTTAATAGAAAGTATTTAATGAATTGGTTAAATAATTGTTAAAGGATTGAAAGATCAAAAGGAAAACTGAGGTAATACAGAGGCCATAACTGCAGAGGCATTGACCACTCTTAAGGCTGTGAAACCAACAGAAAAGGCTGTGGTTATTAGATAATACCCACATACTCAGAGGATTCAGGGCTCAGACATTTGCGGAAAATACACATCCAAGTTGTTTCTGACATTCCAGACTTTGAAGGAGAGTTTCACAGATATGGGGCTGAAACGTTTAAGTTAAAGTCACCACAATAATAATATTGATAACTCAAAAACTAGGAAGAGGATCATCACAGAGCTGGGGCCACTGAGGAGATAGCACTGCCCAACTGGTAATGCTATCTCTGAATGTGTACCCTGAAATTGGTTCTAGTAGTGCTAAAGGCAGCTAGATATGCAACCAGCTACTGATGCGTGGAGACAGGTCATTATTTGGTGACAGCCTTTTAATATTGCCAGCAATAGCAAGTAAATGGAAGAATCAAGTGATGTCTTCCTATACTGATCTTGTTGGAACCAAACAGGAAGCTACCTGAATTAAGAAAAATATAATTTTCAGAATTCTACCCTCAGAATTATAAAACAGAGTATATTTATTTTGAAATGAGAGAAAATAATTATTGACACAGAAGGTATTCTTTTGGTTTTAATATCTTTATTTGAAGCAAGTACAAACATTTTAACCATATCTGTTTACAATTGGGAAAGAACATGTAAGAACAAGCACAGAAAAGCAAGAAAGGAATTATCAGTAGTAGAGCTACAGGAACAAAGAAGGAATGAATCTAAATATATACTATATTTATAAACAAGATATAGGAAGAAGAAAGTCATGTTTCAGAAAATTGTAAGTCTCCTTTGAACATATTTAAGGAAAACCTAGTATGTGTATATTTGGCTTCTCATCTCTGCATGGTAGTATTTTTCATTAAGTGGGAAATTCAGCTTTCATTCACATTTTCCTTAAAGCAAATTAATTCTCAATTTTTAAAAATTGCTTAAAGGATATAAACATAAAAGGGTGAAATATGTCATTACATAAAATGTCATCAAACATAAACCTAAAAATAAAACTTTGAAGTAATAGAAACGTATTAAGATTACCTTATAACAACTTTTTCTCTTGTAAAAAGCATTTCTTATTTATAATCCGATGGTATATTGTTACTCACATACAATAAGCTATCCAATTTATGCAAGCATAAAGGAGAGAGTAGAACCATTTTTATTTCTCACTCAGGCATCTCACTGTGTTTAGTGTAAAGGGCCATTAAAATATGTTGTTCCTGGTGATATACTGTTACATAAACAGTAGTAAAATTATTCATCTACAGAAATAAAAAGGATTACGTGCAGTTTTGCAAAAGTGAAGTAATATATATCACCATGTCCTCAGGAATTAAGACTAAGTCAGAAATAGAATAGTTCAGCAAAGGATTTAAGAAGGACAAATATGATGGGAAGTGAGGTAGAGCTAAGAGTTTAGAGTACTGCTGGGCACAGTAGCTCATGCCTGTAATCCCAGCACTTTGGGAGGCCAAGGCCAAGGCGGATGGATCACCTGAGGTCAGGAGATCGAGACCATCCTGACCAAAATGGTGAAACACCATCTCTACTAAAAATACAAAAATTGGCTGGGTGGGGTGGCACATGCCTATAATCCCAGCTATTTGGGAGGCTGAGGCAGGAGAATCACTTGAACCAGGGAGTCGGAGGTTGCAGTGAGCCAAGCTTGCATCACTGTACTCTAGCCTGGTGACAGAGCGAGACTCTGTCTCAAAAAAAAAAAAAAAGAGTTTAAAGCCCAAACTGCAAACAATCATGCACACATACTGAAACTCTTGAATTCTCAAGTCCTCAAATAAGTGCACCAGTTTTTGTGAGGTGATTTTGAGTCGTTAGAATGGATGTATGAAAGTTGTCTAAATGTAAAACAAGTTTTCTGAAAACAAGCCTAATAAATTGCTTGTAAATTTATTTACAAGGAGGCTAATAAATCCTCCTGAATAAGTCTTCCTGAATAAGTCCTCCTAGACATATTGGAAGATAACCTTATTTTAAAGAATTAGCTCTTCAGTGAATTACCTGATTCATGAATAAGTTTATCTGATCCTGAAAAGTCAAAAAACAGGAGAAAGCAAATGCCTTTACAATGGAAACTGATCTTTAAACTCCTGAGACGGTCTTACATAGGTTTTGTATCAGTCAATGTTCTCTAGAGTAACAGAGCAGTATAAAATTATATAATAATAATTATATATTATGTATACTATATATATATAAAGAGAGGAAGAAGCAGACAGAGACATAGAGAGGCAAAGAAATTTTTAAGTAATTAGGGCAAGAGATTTTGGGTCTAGCAACTGTCTAGTCCATAGGGTTGTAGGCTCAGGCACGAGTTAATGTTGCCATCTTTGCACAGATTTTCTTCTCTGGGAAAGTTTTTTTTTTTTTTTTTTTTTTTTTTCTTTCTTTCTTTCTGTTAAGGCCTTTTGGTTTGGATTGGGTCCACCCACATTATCAAGAGTAATCACCTTTACTTAAAATCAATAATTGCAGATGTTAGCCACGCCTACAAAATACCTTCACAGCAACACCTAGATTAGTAGTGTTTGATTAAATAACTGAGCATTATACTTTAGCCAAGTTTATATATAAAACTAGTAATTATAGGTTTTAATATCATATTTTTTAATTCTGGCAATAGTGATCATTCTAGAAATAGGAGTATTGACAAACTGGTGAAGGGATGGGTTTAGTTGCCCTTTAACAGGTAGAAAAGATAACAGATTCAACAGAAGTCAGACTGTTATTTTTAACCTGATTTTGATGAGGGTAGCCTTTCACAGTTGTCAAAATGTTGACTTCTTGTGGTAAGACATTCCAGGGACTAACTAACTCATAGTGCTTTTCTACTAATTAGGATTCTGCAGAGGACTTGGTTTAGATCCTAATGAAGAGACTAATGAACCAGTGCAACCTAAAACTGGCTGGATCCTGATTATTTAGATTTAGGGTCCTGGTACAATGCCTGAGTTATAGATTCTCCATTTTAATCAAAGGAATGCTGGTTGAGTATTACCTTCTAGCCACTGACTAAAAATCTTATTGGGTAGTTAACCTCCACTAATCCTAGAAATTTCAATCACCGATCAGCTTCCACATCTGGGGACATGCATACTCATCCCTGAAAAATCTGTGCTCTGACTTTCCCTAACTTCATATGCAAGGCTCGTACTTGTCAAATATCTATAGTGGATTAGATGCTGGCATAAGTGACTAGTACATGAATGAGTCACAGTTCTTACCTTTTATGTATTTAAAGTCTCCAGAGGGAGTAGAATATAAGTAAACTAACAATTACCTTTTTATACTTTAAGTGCCATAAAATGACATGTCATTATGAAATTATAGCATAGAAGGCAAAATGAAATCATATTATGAAATCATAGCATAGAAGGCAAATGAGGCGGTAGGGAGAAGGTCATCTCAAATGATATCCTTGACAATGTAGGTGAAATAAAAATTTTAAAATATGCATATTGGTCTCTGGTCCCAGTCCCTAGCACAGAGCCCTTAATACCCTTGTAGATATGAATGCTAAGAGATCTTGTATTTTAATATTTGATCTCTACCCTGATTCTTATCACTGAGGTTCTAAGACTTTTGTAATTTCCTGGGTGATAGGAGCATCTTTTGTTCTAATGAGGCCACTTTTGGTGGGCTCCTGGATAGGAGTCGGGCACCAGAAAGACCACTCCAATGATTAGAAGGTTATAGATTTAGCCTCAACCCTCAATCTTTAGAGAGGGGCTGGAAATTAAATTAATAATCAATCATGCCTACGTGATGAAGCCTCCGTTAAAATCTCTAAACTATGGGATTCAGAGCGCTTCTGGATTGGCAACCACATCTGCATGGCTTGGAGATTGGCACACCCCAACTCCAGGGAGACAGAAGCTTCCGTGCTCAGGACCCTTCCAGAACTCCTCCTATGTATATCTTCACCTGGTTGCTCATTTTTATCCTTTTAAATATTGTTTGTAATAAACAGGTAGATGTAAGTAAATTGTTTCCCTGAGTCCTGTGAGCTACTCTAGCAAATTAATCTAACCTAGGAAGGGTTGTGGGGACCCAAATTTGTAGCCAGTTCACCAGAATTTCAGGAGGCCAGGACTTGGAAGGAGGATCTGAAGTGAGAGGCCATCTTGTGGGACTGAGCACTTAGCCTTTGGGATCTGATGCTATCTCCAGGTGGATGGTGTCTAAATTGAATGGAATTCGAGGACATCCAGCTGGAAATACCTATAATCCCCAGGGTGTCTCCTGGAAAATCTGCTGGAGAATTGCTTGAAGTGGGAGAGACACCCCTAGACTTCAGGGTCACAGAAGCGTCCTGTGTTGAGTGAGAGTAGAGGAAAAACACTTGAGTTTTTCCTACATACTCAAAATTTGGCGTCTGAACATTGACATATGAAAACAAATTTATTAGGTGGAAAAGTCAGAAATATTAATCACAGTAGCAAATGTCACACGCGTCTGTGTGAAGAGACCACCAAACAGGCTTTGTGTGAGCAACAAGGCTGTTTATTTCACCTGGTTGCAGGCGGGCTGAGTTCAAAAAAAGAGTCAGCAAAGGGAGATAGGGGTGGGGTTGTTTTATGGGATTTGGGTTGGTAGTGGAAAACTACAGTCAAAGGGGATTTTTCTCTTGCGGGCAGGGGCAGAGGTCACAAGGTGCTCAGTGGGGGATCTTCTGAACCAGGAGAAGGAATTTCACAAGGTTAATTGCTCAGTTAAGGTGGGGATAACTAAAATGGAGTGCATAAAATAATGTTGTCCAAGTTGGCATCAAAGCTGGGGAGATGTAAGAGGTTTAGAAGCCTGGCCGTTAATACTTACAACAGTTATGGAGGCAAAGGAAACAGGCCTTTGAAAAGAAGGTAATGTGGAGTTGGTAGCTTCTGTATTGATTAAGAAGGGGACGGACTTACCCTCCACTGTAAGAGTTACCCAAAGTGTCTGTGATGGTCCAGGAGGCTTCCGAGGTGATGGGGCAGCGTCAATCTTCAGTCTGTTAAGCTGAGAAGATCTGGGAAGGAGTCAGTCAGAGAGCCCTAGGCCAGAGCTCCAGGGACTCTGGGAGTGGCTGCCTGGCAAGTTGGACAGTCCGATTTCCAGTGGGGTCCTGCACAGATGGGACACGGCTTAGGAGGAATCCCGGACTGCGGGCATTCCTTGGCCCAGTGGCCAGATTTCCTGCACCTGATGCAAGATCCTGGGGGAGGAAGTCCTGAAGGAATGCCTGACTGCTGTGGCTTAGGCGTTTTGAAGTTCTTGTGTGCTGGAGATGTGGCTGGGGTTTCTTGCACAGCAGAGGCAAGTAATTGCAACTGTTCTCTATTATTGTACACCTTGAAGGCGAGGTTAATTAAGTCCTGTTGTGGGTTTTGAGGGCTGGGATCTAATTTTTGGAGTTTTATTTAATGTCGGGAGCGGACTGGGTAATAAGATGCATATTGAGAATAAGACAGCTTTCTGACCTTTCAGGGTCTAGGGTTGTAAAGCATCTCAGGGTTGCTGCCAAATGAGCCATGAACTGGGCTAGGTTTTTATATTTGATGAAATAGAGCCTAAAAGTTAACTGATTTGGGAGAGGTCAGATAAAGAAAAAGGAGTATTAACCTTGACTATGCCTTTAGCTCCAGCCACCTCTTTAAGAGGAAATTGTTGGGCAGGTGGGGGAGGGCTAGTCGCAGAACGAAACTGTAAGCCGGACCAGGTGTGAGGAGGGGAGGTGATAGAAGGATTATAGGGTCGGGGAGTGGAGGCCAAGGAAGAACTGGAGCCTGATTCAGCCTGGCGGGGAGGGACCTGAGGAGGAGCAGTCTGGGGAGGAGGGGACAAGTCAGATGGGTCGGTAGAAAAGGAAGATTAAAAAGACAGTGATGCCAGGGGACAGGTGGGAGGGAAAGAAGGAGAATTTGGCACAAGTCACATTGGAAACAGAGACTATGGAGGGACCAATGTGTAAAAGAATGCCTGGACATCAGACATCTCAGACCATTTGCCCATTTTATGACAAGAATTACGTAGATCTTGTAGGATGGAAAAATTGAAAATGCCATTTTCTGGCTATTTGGAACCATTATTGAGTTTTTATTGGGGTTAAGGGGCATTGCAGAAGAAAATAAGGCATTTAGGTTTTAGGTCAAGTGGGAGTTGAAGAGGTTTTAAGTTCTTGAGAACACAGGCTAAGGGAGAAGAGGGAGGAATGGTGGGTGGAAGTTTGCCTATAGTGAAGGAAGCAAGCCCAGAGAAAAGAGAGGGTAGAGACACGGAAAGAAGGGGTGGGGAGTACTTGCCCCCCAGGAAAGTGGTGCTTGTCACTAAGAGTGAAGGATCAAGGCAGGCATCCCTGTGGTGATCAGACACCTCTGAAACGTGGGTGAACAATCAAGCAGGCATCCCCGCAGTGATTAAACACCAAGGGAAGACTGTCTTCCCAGGTCCGTGACCAGCGCTGGAGTTTTGGGTTCATGGATAAAACGCATCTCCTCTGTCTCTACCAGAAAAGGAAAGGAATAGGTCATTATACCTAAAATGAAAAACAAAAAGCCCACCCAAAGCATGGTATTTTATTTTTTAAATTTAATTTTTTATTCTGAACCAGTTGAAAACTTGGATTTTTTAAAAGTCAGTTTTAAAAATGTAAAATTAGTATTTACTGATGAGAAACAAGAAAATATTCCAACAGTACATGAGGGCACAAAAGGAAAATGAAACCCTCTTTCCCTCCAACTACCCCAGAGGTAGCCAAAAGTATTCTGTAAAACCTTCCAGAAATTGTGCATATGCTAAAAATAGTACTTGAAACATATTTTGTATTTAACATGTTCTAAGCATCTATTTCTTTTTTAATCTAAATTTTGTGTAATTTCCTAAACATCCTACTTCAGTTATTCTTTTTTGGTGTGTGTGTGTGTACCCAAAGCTGATAAGAAAAATGAAAAAAAGCAAAAAATAAAATGAAATAAAAACAGATCAAAAAAAAAAAAAAAAAAAAGAGAGAGAGAAGGGAGAGATTGAAGGATGGTGCCAAGATTGAAAGGAGAAAGGGATTGAGGGATAGTGAGACAGGTTCAAGAAGAGAGTAAAAAGAGGCCACTTACCTGATTTAAAATGGTGAGATGTTCCTTGGGCTGGTTGGTCTGAGGACCCAAGGTCGTAGGTAGATCTTTCTCATGGAGCAAAGAGCAGGAGGACAGGGAACTGATCTCCCAAGGGAGGTCCCCTGATCCGAGTCATGGCACCAAATGTCACGCTCTTCCATGTGAAGAGACCACTAAACAGGCTTTGTGTGAGCAAGAAGGCTATTTATTTCACCTGGGTACAGGTGGGCTGAGTCAGAAAAGAGAGTAAGCAAGGGGTGGTGGGATTACCATTAGTTCTTATAAGTTTGGGATAGGTGTACAAAGTACATTCTCAAGGGCAGGGAGAATATTACAAATAACCTTCTTAAGGGTTGGGGAGAATATTACGAAGTACCTTCTTAAGTGTGGGGGAGAATATTACAAAGTACCTTTTTAAGGGCAGGGGAGAATATATCTTATCAGTTAGGGTGGGACAGGAACAAATCACAATGGTGGAATGTCATCAGTTAAGGCTATTTTCACTTCTTTTGTGGCTCTTCAGTTGCTTCAGGCCATCTGGATGTATATGTGCAGGTCACAGGGCATATGATGGCTTAGCTTGGGCTCAGAGGCATGACAGCAAATATTTGTGGACCCGAGGTCGACAAATGTTTTTAGTCTCAAGTAAGTTTTAACTTACTTAGTCTCAAACAGAGTGTACATGTTTTTTAGATATCATCTCATTAATTCCAGGGGACAGGTGATTTTCTTATCCCACTTTTATAGGTAAGGAAGTGGAAGATTAGGGAGACTGAGTGGTGGGCTCCACTTTTAAACCCAGACTGTCCGGATCCAGAGCACCTGCTCTTGTTGCCTGTAGGCCCTGCTTTCTTTATAAGCATGTCCTTAATAAGATAAAGGATAGCTTTTAATATAATAAGGGGACAGCTCGTGCAAATGCAGAGAGATGTGGAGAAAGTACACCTATGTGGGAGTCTGTCCCACAGACCCTGACCCAAGAATGGATGAATAACATACACTGACACAGATGTTATGCCTGTCAGTCCGGCTGAGCGTCTGGGCCACTTACAGACTACAAGGAGAGTGCTGTAAGGAGTAGCCATCATGTCCTCAACTGGCTGACCTGCTGGCATTTATTCAGCACACATTAAATGACAAAAGGTCTCAAGTAAACACCACTAGAAGGTAATTACCATTGCCAACCTCCAGAGTAGAGAGCAGTCATGCACCTGTGGATGGTCAAAGGTTTGTCTTAGGACCACAGGAGTAAACAAGCTATTTAGATAGACTCCTCTACATTCCTATGTTAATTACCCTTGCTATAGCTCAAAGAGGATTAAGCTGCCTTCAGCCATAACTCTATCCTGAGGCTTTTGCAAAAACCTTCCAGCCTTCCAAGAAGATTTTTGTTTAGTTTACAATTTCTCCCATCATCCTGACTGAACCCCTACACACCTATGTAATAAAAAATGCACTGGAATGACAGGAAGGGGCTAGATGATGCATGACATCAAATGCAATCCTGATTATGTCCAGAATGCAGTGGAGGGCACAAAGGGTTTAGAGCAATGGTGTGGCATTGTCAGACATGCTTGAAAAGCTGACTGTGGCAGTCATGTGAATACGTGAGTGTAGGCCAGTGAGACAAGTGACTGGGAGACAATATGGAATTATGTAAAATCAGAGAAGAAATAAAGAGGCATGAAAAATGCAGGAATAGTAACATGCAGAGGCCAAGCAACAAATAAAGGACCATTTAGAATGTAGTCTTCACATCATTCATTCTAAGTGAAGTAACTCAGAAATGGAAAAACAAATACGTATGTTCTCACTTGTATGTGGAAGCTAGGCTATGAGTACACAAAGGGATACAGAGTGATATATAGACTATGGAGATTCAGAAGGTGCAGGGTGGGGGGCTGAGGGATAAAAACTACATATTGGGTGTAGCTTACACTTCTCAGGTGACAGGTGCACTAAAATGTCAGACTTCACCACTATGCAATTCATTCATGTAACCGAAAACCACATACTCCAAAGGCACTGAAATGAAAAAATATATATTTTTTTCAAAAACAGACTTTAGGCTTTATAGAACTTGTTGACTGACTGGGTACAGAGGGTAATTCTGAGAGGGTTTATTTCAAGATTTCTGGAGTAACCAACTGGATGAGTGATTATAATATTTATTAAGATAGGGAATACAAGTAGAGAGGAAGCAGGTTTGTTAAGGAAGATAATGAGTTAAGTTTTCTTGAGTCAGTTAAATCGGATGACCCTCTAGGCCTGTGCTTTCCAATATGGTATTCCTTAGCCAGATGTGGTTATTTAAACTTAAAATAATTTAAAAGCAAATAAAATTAAAACTTTAGGACCTCAGTTTCACTAGCCAAACTTCAAGTTCTCCATAGCAACATTTCCCTCACGTTGATCTCTGTGTTAGACAGCTTACATTACCACACATTTTTGTCATAACTGAAAGTTCTATTGAATAGCACTTCTCTAGGTCATGCAAGTAAAGTTATTCATCAGAAAGTCAAATACATTGTTCTAAGATTCAGAGAGCATTTAAATGAAATGAGTAGGAAGTAGTGAATTTCTGATCTTTGGAAATACTTCTTGGTGAAGATGTTGGAAAGGATGTTTAATGGTCACATAAGTGGTTAAATTGGACTCACCAGCATTGCTGAGCATGTTCCAAGGGCTGTATACTGTGTTAGCTTACTATATATAATTACTACTGAATTTGATAAAGATGTTGATATATGGTAGAATTGCATGAAAAAGAACAGGGGTCACTGTTAAGACAATAAAGTTATTTTGTTACTTTGCCTTAAAAATTCAAAGCAAAAGCCATCAAAAAATTACAAAAGCATCCTCACTATTTTACATATATGTATTGTTATAGGAGTAGGTAGTGTGCATATATTATTTTACATTTAAATATTTTTAGCACATATTTTTGACTCAGCCTCAGTTTGGTCTAGATAGAAAAATAATTCATTTCTGGTTTCATGAACTGTTGAATTATGAGTGGTTACTTTCTTAAATCTTATGCTTTTTAACTATAATTTGCTTTCCATAAAATACTCTCATTTATAATGTACAATTCAATAATTTTTAAAACATTTGAAGAGCTATGTTAGTTTCACCACAATTCAATTTTAGAACATTTCTATCACCCCGAAAAGATCCTTAGTGCCTTTTCACATTCACTCTCCATCGTCTGCATTGGCCCCGGACAACCACTGTTTACGTTTTGTCTCTACAGATGCCTCTTTTTATGGATGTTTTATATGCATGTCCTCTTAAAATAAGTGCTCTTTTGCATCTGGCTTCATTCAGTTACAGCAGCTTTTTTTGAGATTCGTCTATATTGTCCTTCTAAGCCTTTTATTCCTTGTTATTGCTGAGTAGCATTCTACCTTATAGATATATCACACTTCATGCATTCATCAATTGATGGCCATTTGCATTACTTCCACTTTTAGGCTATTTGGAATAATGTAGTTGTGAACATTCATATAGAAGTCGTCATGAAAACCTAAGATTTCATTTCTCTTAGAATGGTATCTAGGGGAAAATTGCTGAGTAATACGGTAAGTTAATATTTAAATTTTTAAGAGACTACCAAAATGGCTGCACTATTTTACGTTTTGGCAAGAAGTTTCCGGTTTTTCCTTGTCATCTTCAACATGGATGTCTTTTTTTTTGAGACGGAGTCTCGCTCTGTTGCCCAGGCTGGAGTACAGTGGCCAGATCTCAGCTCACTGCAAACTCCGCCTCTTGGGTTTAGGCCATTCTCCTGCCTCAGCCTCCCGAGCAGCTGGGACTACAGGCGCCCGCCACCTCGCCCGGCTAGTTTTTTTGTAATTTTTAGTGGAGATGGGGTTTCATCGGGTTAGCCAGGATGGTCTTGATCTCCTGACCTCGTGATTTGCCCGTCTCGGCCTCCCAAAGTGCTGAGATTACAGGCTTGAGCCACCGCGCCCGGCCACGGGTGTCTTTTAATTTTAACCATTATTGTCCATGTGAAGCAGTATCTCATTGTGATTTTAATACTCATTTTTTTCTAAAGACTAATATAACTTTAAGTACCTTTTCATATGTGTATTGGCTATTTGTTTGTCTTTGATAAGATGCTGAGTTACATCTTTGGCCCATTTTCTTTTCGCTAATACTCATTTCACTGCGTGAGAACGCTGGAGGGGGACAGGTATAGGCTGAAGGCGAAGTCCCTTCCTCTCTATCCTCATTATGCACATGGTGCAGAGGGAGAGCCTCGTTCCTTTCTGTTTTTCCTTCACGCTTTTCTCTTTCTTCATAACATGATATGCCGATCTTTCTTTAATGTCTATTGGCAGCTTGCTCAGAATAAATACATATAATATGTGCAGGATGTAAGCAGACATAAAATTATTTTTCCTCACTACCTCCCTGTCTAAACCCTTTAACTTTCTGTTAAAAAATAAGACATATCAATACAAGATATTAAAGTCATAAAGTCATCACTAGGGGTTTCTCTGCCCCATGAACCCAAGGAAGCCAGAGCAGAGTAAACCCTGAGCAGCTTCCAGGGCTTCTGTTTCATTTTACTGGACACATCTGTTGAGGCTGAATATGAAAAGGACATTGTATTACCCTAGGTAATACTGCTGTAATCAAAGCTTTTTAATTTCACATCAGTCTACCAGCCTATCCACTTGATGCTCATGCTTGTATTAGGCAATGATTATTCAGTAAGGGATATCAAATACACAATTCCATAAATATATACAATTTGTTTGTCAACTTAAAAATTTGTTTTAAGTGTAGAGCATTTAAGATACAGTGAATCTCAAATCACAGCGATGCTCAAATTCTGCCATAATATTAGGCTCTAGGCAGCCCATGGCCCTGAAGGTTGGGCATTGTTTTCTTCCTGGGGTTAGGTCTGCCCAGCCTCTAGGCTAAAATGTTCAGTTAGCTGTCCTGTTTGAGGACCTGGTATGGACCCCCTGATCTGTTCTGACCCTGTCTTCATGCTGGACTCCCACAGTCCAAGCTCTCTTGTCTTGAAGCAATTGATTATTCCCAGCATTTGCCTTCACAGCCCCTGTCAGTCCTCTGACTGACAGGGTTCACAAAGGTGAACAAAATACAAGATCCCTAAACTCACAGAGCTTATAGGCTGGACTGGAGACAGAAATAATAGAATAGTCATAATACTATATGTACATTTGTTACTGTTATGAGTATGTTAAAGGAGAGAAGCATAGTATTAAGGGATTTCACATAGGCTGGGGGGGTCAGGGAGGACTCACAATTGATCTGGATGCAGGTTTAGCTTCAAACGTGTCAGCTAGGTGCATGTTTGTGTCTCACAGTAAATGTAAAAAGGCTCTTGCTACCAGCTCTTACCTTCCTCTGGTAGCTGACACTGCAAATCATGCAGAAAGGAAGGAAGGACACATGACCTTGGGCACATCTATAACCAACTCTTAGCCAGCAGCTCATCTTTTTCCTCTCGAATGCAGCGCTGTGTATGTGTGTGTGTGTGGTGTGTGTGTGTGTGTGTGTTAGTGTGTGTGTGGTGTGTGTGTGTGTGTGTTAGTGTGTGTGTGGTGTGTGTGTGTGTGGTGTGTGTGTG
>NC_045442.1:24989242-25115016 GCF_002776525.5 Piliocolobus tephrosceles
TGTGTGTTAGTGTGTGTGTGTGGTGTGTGTGTGTGTTAGTGTGTGTGTGTGTGGTGTGTGTGTGTTAGTGTGTGTGGTGTGTGTGTGTGTTAGTGTGTGTGGTGTGTGTGTGTGTGGTGTGTGTGTGTGTTTGTGTGTGGATGGTGGGGGTGGGAGTGGTGTTATTATAAGTATTGCTGCTGGGGAATGTACTGTCCACACAAATGTTTTCTTTAATAGGCATATTTCCTGCTTTGTTCAGCCCATAATGATGGATGTGGACCACAGTATCCCAAGCACATTTCCTGGGAGAATTTAGTAGTTGCATGAATTGAATGTGCAAGCATAATGAAACAGGCTTTGTTAGAACTTCGTGCTTTTATGTATACTTTACATTTTTCATAATGGGAGGGTGGAAAATGAAACCTGTTTCAGCGGAAATCTGATACTTATGGCAGCACAATTCCAAACTAATAGTAAAGTAAAGCTAAAATTGTTTTCTCTGATTTAAAGTTTCTTCTACAGCTAAATGTCACTGCCAGTTTATAAATAGCTAATTTAACAAATAAAGTATCTTTGCTGAAAGATTTGCATTCTTTTTTATCGTTTTGTATTATTTTTAATTTATTCTGTTTTTCCACCAGAAGCAAATATAATGTAAATGTCAATGACTTCAGTGCATGCCTTTGCATAGTCACTTCTTAATCCCCCACAAGTGTCTGTCATGCATTTTTTACATGAACATCTCTTCCGCTCAAAGCTGGAAACAGGATAATTCAATTTTAATTACAACAGAGCTTTTGTTCTGTTCTCAGGCCATGATAAATACTGTGTGTTAATTAGCCCATTTTCCCTCCACTTTCCTCAAATATAATATACAATAATATTTTTCCTATATGAAACATTCAGCATTACACTAATAAAGAAACCAACTGAAAATAATCACATTTCAGGAAATCAACCTGGTATCCGGAAAAAAGAAACAAAGATTTGCCATTTAAAACAAAGAGTCCCATAAATATTAATAAACAAAATTGACCTGAGATAAAACCATTGACTCCTCTTCAGAGATATGAAAATCTGAACTTGCACAAATAATTCAACAAGGTTTTGAGAGTCATGGTTATTCACAGAATCAAAGACTACAGGGTTCCTTCAAAGACTGAGTTACCACAGTGCATTTTAAATAGAATTCAGTTTTCAAAATCTAAATCACCCCCAACTTTGCAGGAATGTAGCTATTACTGTTTAAACAAAACCCAAATGACAGTAAAACCTGTAGCCCAGTAAGGTAGCTTCCACAAGAGAGGAAGTCCCATAAATTTTAAGTATTATTTTTAATCATGGGCTATTTTAGTGCAAAGTTAATGTCTAGCACCAGCCATGTTCCCTCTAATAATCTCTCTGGCAGCCAGCCTTTTAGAGCTGTGGTTCTCCTTCTAATGTACCCAGACAAAGAGAGTATTCATGAAGAGAAAAACTACATTTAAGAAAGATAATAGTGCAATAAAAGGATTTGTTTCTTATCTGGCATCCCCTTTATTCCTCCAGGAGTTTGCTGTTTAAAGCTACTTGAGTTTCATTCCTTTTTGTTCCTTGTTTGTCTCAAGCGATCTTTTCCTAAAAATGATGAAAGCTATCCCTCATCAGAGGTTCTGTCATTAAAATAGGGTTGTTATACCTGAGGAAAGACATCCTGATGCTTTTATCCCAGGGAGATGTGAAGAAATAAGTCAAGGTGAGTGAGGCACTATTGCCACCTAACCTGCTACAGCTTTCAAAGTGTGAAACTACTATCCTATTTATCTAACAGTTCATATTTAAACTTGATTTATTTGAATGCATGCCCAATTCTGTAGAAGTAAAATCATTAATGCGGTAATATGTCAATTTTAATCTGTTAAAAAAGTTAGACATAGTCCGGGCGTGGTGGCTCACGCCTGTAATCCCAGCACTTTGGGAGGCTGAGGTGGGTGGATCACGAGGTTAGGAGATCGAGATCATGCTGGCCAACATGGCAAAACTCCGTCTCTACTAAAATATAAAAAAAAGTAGCCAGATGTGGTGGCACGTGCCTGTAGTCCCAGCTACTTGGGAGGCTGAAGCAGGGGAATTGCTTGGACCCTTGAGGCAGAGGTTGCAGTGAGTCGAGATCATGCCACTGCACTCCAGCCTGACGGTGGGGTAAGACTCCATCTCAAAAAAAAAAAAAAAAAACTTAGCAATATTACAGCATAGTATTCAAGTATTTTTTATTAGGAAATATGTCTATAGTTAGATGTTATAGGAACTCATATACACAAAAATGTCTATGGATATTATTTTAGGAGGAGGAACTATGCATGATTTTATATTCATTTTCAAGTTGATCGTTGATCTTTATGTTCAGATTTTCTCCCCAAAAGTTTATACTCAATATTCAATAAAATAAAAAATATATATGTTATTTTGAAGTTTGTCTCCTTATGATGTCATTTTTCCCTGAATTGGTAGTTTCTGAGATTCATGATCACTATTGTGAATTTATATATTAAAGTTAGGGTTTTAGAATTTTCCTCTCTTACCACTGAGAGCAAATTAGCTGAGTTAATCAGGTTTCAAATTAAAATGTGATAGGTTGGAGAATTTGTAAACGCTCTCAAGAACAACCTACCCTGACAAGGACATGTGCCCATCTACAGACTGGCCAAATTGAGAGAAAAGAGACAGTCTCATCTTTTGAAAGGAGATGCAGCAGGACTTTTTCCTTCATTCCTATTGGTTCATAGCAAAGTCTTATACTCATCACATAAATTGTACTTCTTTCTGCCTTTCCTCCTTCAAATATGGCCAAGACATATGGAATTAATGTGACACCCTAAACAATTGTCTCCCTGCAGGAAAGTCTTCTGTCCTGGGAGGAGACAGTTTAGCTTCAAGGCACTGAAGTCAGTGAGGAACTGTTTCCACTGGCCAGTCTGGGAGCCTGAGGGTGAGTCATTATCTAGCTCAAACCTTTCTGAGAGTAATTACCTACATCAAATCACGTAGGGTTCCTGAGACTATTAAAATGTCATTATTAAACACATAGAAGAACATCAACTGAAATCACTTTGTAAAGACAAAAACTGGGACCTTAACACCTCCTCATTTTCTTACCCCAATCTCCTTTTCTTGCTGCTGTATTTTAAATCTTCTATTTTTTTTCAACTTTATGTAGGTTTAGTTGACAAATAAAATTGTATGTATTCAAGGAGTACAATGTGACGATTTGGGATACTTATACATTATAAAACGATCATCACAATCAAATTAGTTAATACATCCATTACCACAGTTACCATGTTATATATGTGTGTAGTGGTAGGAACACTTAAAATCCATTCTCTTGACAGATTTCAAGTAAACAATACAGTTTTATTAACCATAATCACCATGCTATAAGTTGCCTGCATCAGAATTCATCTTATTATTGAAAGTTTGTAATCTTTGACCTACATCTCCCTATTCCTCCTTCTTTCTAGTTCGTAGTAACCATCGTTCTACTGTCTCCTTCTATGACTTTTTTAGATTCCATGTGTAAATGAGACATATAGTAATTGCCTCTTCTGCATTTAGCTCGTACTGTGCATAGCCCTGTCTTATACTTAACCTTTACTTTGGTCAGTCCTTCTATTTGAAGTGTTCTCTCTTTCATTTTTGTCTATCAAAATCCTTCTGTAATTCAAATGTACCCTTTTCAGGGAGCTTCACTCAGAAGGAGGCTTTGCTTGATCACCTCATAGCATCTCTGCAATTTGAAGGTGACAGTACTGCCTTCCTTAGATTCACAGCCTTAGGAGCCCAGGCCTGTGAGACAACAACAGGCATATGGTGGGTTCTTCACACAAATTAATTGCAAGAAAACAACCAATAATGAAATCTTGTATTTCATGGTCTCTATATTTCATAAGACTTAGACCTTGTATTTGTCATTTTGTTCCAGGGATGTTAATTTTTTTCTCCTGTTGGATAGTAAGGAGCATGAAGCCAGGGACTGTGTCAAGGATGTCCTGGTACTCTTCCCCTTCTTCCCATGAGAACTGAGCACAGTGTCTTTCACTGAGTAGGTACTCAGTAAAAATTATTTAACTCAGACAGTGCATAAATGAATAAATGAATTCCTACACTACATGTTTCAACCACCCATATGGTTAAAGTCCCTAAATACCCTTGTATTCTTTGAGGCTCTTTCTCTTCATATTGAACCAACAGATCTGTAACAATGTACATGAACTGCAATACTGCCTGACTCCACACCAAATATCCAAGTGTAAACTTCACTATTCCTTTATATCTGTCTTCCAAATGATATGCAACTTCTTTTGTGAATAATCCTAACACAGAGACTACGGGGAGGGAATTCGGAGAAACATAGTTTCATTTTAACTTAATTGCCACAGTGCAAAACTCCCGACAAGGTCATATTGTGGTGTTTGGTTATCATGGAGGAGACATAGTATAGGTAGTCTTTGTTTTGTCTTGTTTTACTGATGTAAATGTTGATAAATAGACAACAGGTGAATCTCAAAAACAGTAACTAATTTGTTAAATGCATTAGTAACCAGTATATAGACAAGCAAAAAACTCCGTCTTACCTTATTTCATTTGGGGCCAGAAGAAAATTTCACTGTCATGGCCAGTGTTTAAATATTAGAAATCTTACTATAAAAAAAGTAGTAGAAAATTTCAAAGGAAATGTTATCTGATACAGAAACTCTACCATCCATCACTGAATGAATGTACACATCCCTCCCCTGTTTCAATTGTCTCATTTCACTTGGTGATACATAGACTTGCAGATAGATCTTACTGCACTCTGAACTATGATTTGAGACGTCACAACCAGGTCAGCTTGGGAGAGTCTTCCCTCATCTCACCTGGTAAACCCAGGAGGAGTGCTCAACTCTTTGGCAGAGCCAGAATTTCTGAGACCAACATGGACATGAACATCTGAAATTTGGGAACATCTGAAAATGTGTTTGTGTTTTTTTCTCCCTTACTCTCTTCACTTCTCCCTTTCTTTTTTCATCCTCATTCCTTATCTAGTTATCATTTTTTCTCTATTGTCTCACCTACTTTTCCATTTTTTCTTCATTCACCCACCACTCTTAATCTCCTAGCCAATCTAAGCTTGTATACTACAAGTTCTGTTATTTAGACCTCTTTTTATTTGTATTTGTGTGTGTGTGTGTGTGTGTGTGTGTGTGTGTGTGTGTTTGAGACAGGGTCTCTCCCTGTCACCCAGGCTGGAGTGCAGTGGGGCAGTCTCGGCTCATTCTCTTTGCAGATTCAAATTCCCAGGCTCAAGTGATCCTGCCACCTCAACCTCCTGAGTAGCTGGGACTATAGGTGCATGCCACCATGTCCGGCTAATTTTGTTCATTTTTTATTATTTGTTACCCAGACTGGCCTCAAAATCCTGGGTTCAAGGGATCCTCCTGTCTTGACCTCCCAAAATACTGGGATTACAAGTATGAGCCATACCATGCCTGGCCTATTATTCCTATCTAAATATCCCTCCATCCTTGACTCTATTTCTTGTATTCTCCCCATCCTTTGAAGCTCCACTCGGTATTCACTTCCCCAGGAATCTTCCTCTAAGTTCTCTAGTGGACACTTTCTCTAAGTTCTGTGGAAGGATCTCTCCCTCTGCAGAAGTCCTAACCTCTGAGAATCAGTACCTACCTTTTGTCACTCAGTACCCACTGTCTTGAGTTGTTTTACAAATGTCCCTGCACAGTATTGTCCATAAACCATATATACAAGGAGTTCTGTTAGCTCAATAACAGCTTGCTGACACATCAAAAATTAATAATGAAAATACATGCTCTTTTCAAGGCCCCGTTAATGTCCCTCTTCTATTCTTGCATTCCCCCTATGTTTTCTGTCATCACCTGATTTTCATTTACTTTTACATGACCCTTCAGTTTCCCATAGTATAAGGCTGTGAGATCTGCTCAGACTAGAGAATAATTTGTTTTATACTAGGAGCTAGACCACGTATAAGGACACAATTGTGATTTGGTAAAGTATATTCTGTAATATGCTTGTAATTGCAGAGCATCTGGTCAGAGTGAATTACTGTCACTTAGACATTCATAAACAAATGGCATAATTTGTAAGAACATACATGTACTGACTAGATTTTAGAACTTTCCAAGATGTTTCATTGAAAAGGCTAAAGGAAGATTGTTATTTATTGCTGGAAATCCAAGACATACATATCTCATGAGGAACTAACTCTTGATAAATATCTTTGCCAAAACTCTTGTCCCATCGGACAAAACCATCTGTTGTCTGATAGGAAAGAACTCTGTGGACTTGGGCGGTAGAGCCACCTGAGATGCCACCTGGAGATGAATATTTTATATAACAATAACAAACAAGCAAAAATCTACCCAAACAGGAACATCTGCCTCAGACTTTTGAGTTAGAGAGAGATTTATCATCATAACACACTGACTTTTTCTAGTGTTAGAGAGATCAGTCAAACACAAGGCTGCCCACAGGCTGATAGTAGTGGTTTAGGTGGATTTTGCCCACTTTGTATTGCCATACTCCATTCTTCTGATATCAGCACCCTAATATTCCCAGGAAACTATTCCTGCCTTGAGATCCTGTGGTTTCAGTGGGTTGAACCCATCTCTCTTCAGATTCAAAAGTGAGCTTATGACCCAGAACTCATAATTACCATATCAAACCCTCCTCCTCCACAGTGATAAATGGATGCATAACTGAAATTTGGTCAAATAAAATTATTATTAGCACTTTTGTACATGTTGCAAAGAAAGAAACATTACATTTACAGAGGGCTTACGTTTATAAGAAAGTCATCGTAGAGGTTCCAGGCTTCTCTGTGGAGAATGCCTGCCAGAGAAAACAGAATTAAGATTCGGAGAGAGATTTTGGTGATGTCTTGTGTAAATTTGAATCCAGCCATACCTGAACAAGGTACTCATGGTGTTAGTGGTGGAAGTTATCCAAGTTACCTGTGGTGAATCTGTACAGGACTGCAGCAACCTCAATTGTTGCCTCCTCAGAAAAAATTCTACTGAGGGGCATAAGGTAGAAAAATAGACTAGGCTGGGCGCGGTGGCTCACACCTTTACGTAATCCCAGCACTTTGGGAGGCCAAGGCAAATCACGAGGTCAAGAGATTGAGATCATCCTAGTCAACATGGTGAAATGCTGTCTCTACTAAAAATACAAAAAATAGCTGGGTGTGGTGGTGGTGTGCCTGTAGTCCCAGCTACTCCAGAGGCTGAGGCAGGAGAATCCCTTGAACCTGGGAGGTGGAGTGACCTGAGATTGCGCCACTGCACTCCAGCCAGGCAACAGAATAAGGCTCCATCTAAAATAAACAAACTGAGGCATGTGTCAGAGCAGGAGTGGACATTTATTACAAAGCTTTAGAGAAGGAATGAAAGAAAGGAAAGAACACTTGGAAGAGGCCCATGCAGGCATCTTCTTCCTTTAGGGGGAACCACCCGCATGTGTGGTGGCCTACTAGTGCCTAGGAGGTGAGCATGCACAGTGTGTTTACTGGAGTTGTAGGCATGCTAACCTGAGACATTCTTCCCTTTTCCAGTGGAATTCTCCTGGAATGTTACACTCTGCTATTTTGCCTCTTAATGCACATGCTTGAGGCCACTCACCCAATTCCTGATAGCTACCAATTACCAATTTCATGTATGTTTATCTATTGGGGAACTGCTTTATGTTGGCGCTGGCTGCAACCAATTATTATTTTAGAGAGGCAGTGTGACAACCACCTGCCCATCACCTGACATTCCTAGTACCCACTACTCCCTAGGGGGCGCTCTGCTCATGCCTGACTGGTTACCTGATGTAGCAAACAGCTTTCAGTTATGTGCGCATATAAATCTCCCTTTTCCAGTTACTACATCAGTTTCTGATTGCTGCTGTAACAAATTACCAAGAACTTAGTGGCTCAAAACAACAGCGATTCACTTTTTATTTTATTTTTATTTTTATTTTTTGAGACAGAATATTGGTTATTTGCCCAGGTTGGAGTGCAGTGGTATGGTCTTGGCTCATTGCAACCTTTGCCTCCTGGGTTCAAGCGATTCTCCTGCCTCAGCCTCCTGAGTAGCTGGGACTACAGGTGCCTGCCACTGCACCTGGCTAATTTTTGTATTTTTAGTAGAGATGGGGTTTCTCCATGTTTGCCAGGCTGGTCTCGAACTCCTGACCTCAAGTGATTCACCCACGTCGGCCTCCCAAAATGCTGAGATTACAGGCATGAGCCACCGCACCCAGGCCCAGTTTACTTTTTAGAGTTCTGGTGATCAGAAGTCTGATTTCACCTGGCTCAAGGCAAGCTGTTTGCAGAGTTGGTTCCTTGTCAGGGCTCTATGAAAAAATCTGTTTCTTTGTGAAGGAAATCAAACTATTTTGCCCCAAATGTATTTCTTTCACATATTTTAAAATGGCTATTGCAGTACCTGCAGAATGAGGTGGCCCTGCAAAGCTGCCTTTTGTAGGGGAAAATTTGTGTCTATAGAGAATCTTCATTAATGCATCCACGCTTCATTTTCTAGGCATTTCCTGAATCCAGGAGAGTTTAACTGTGAGTCTGACACCTTTAAAAATCTGAAATAAATATTTAGCATTTATTCTCTCTGAGGGCTACTTCTTGTAAGGTTTTGCCTACATAATAAGACCCTCTCTGGTAGCCAAGCCTCTTCCTTTCTTCTTCCCATAATTTGTCTTGCCACTAAAACCTGATTTACCAGTATAACCTGTTTTTAGCCATGCTCTGAGCCAACATCCATTTTGTACTACTTTAAGATGATATATGATATACAAGATTCTGTGCCTCATTGGGAGGTTGGGTCATCATTCTGAAGGCTCCAGTGTATACATGTTAAATAAATGTACATGTCTTTTCTTCTATTAATCAATCTGCCTCAAGTCAGTGATTTTTCAGTGAACCTTTAGTGGGGAAGGGTCTTGGTCCCCTACATTTGCTTTTCTCTTATTCTGTAGATTGCCGACATTTATTTCATCATGGCCCCTTCTCAAAGCCATAAGTGTAGCATTTTCTCTTCTTCTGTCTCTGGCCTTTCTGTCTCCTTCTTATAAACACCTTAAGATTGTTTTGGGCATCTTGGTTAATCCAGAATAATCTCATCTCATGATCCTTCAGTTAATCATATTTGCAACATACCTTTTACCATGTAAGATAACATGTTTGTAGGAATTAAGACATGATCATCTTTGGTAGGGCTCATAGCATTATTCAGCCTACCACAATCAGTGTGATTTGGATTTCTATCACTTGAACCCTGAAGAATTGTTCTGAACTATTTATCCTATGTCCTTAAATCTTACAGAACATATGTTTGTAGCCTGTACTCATGGCCCAAGCTGCAAGAAGAAACACAAGAATACCAATGTGGTAGGAAGTAAGCAGGCCACTACACAGGGAAATGTAAAACACAGAGGTTGACAAAGGACACCTAATAACCATTTGATGTAGGATTTTTCTTGGCCGCTTGGCCAGCCAGAGACCTCTGGCTGGTGACACCCCTGTCCTGGCCTCGCTTGACCCCAGGTTTGCTGCAGGAGGTGCCCTCCCAACTCGTGCCACTGGGCTGTGCTTGACTTGCACTACAGCAGGAACTTTTATGGGCTCAGAATAGGGAGTGCATGCTGATTGGTTTGGGAATATGCAAAAACAAAAGCACCACTCAAGGAAGGACACAATAGTGTAAAAAAATAATTGGGAATGGTAGGTATATGTAAAATAGGTGAAGGGTGGGGAGCAATCAGAGGAAACCATGCCAAACAGGAAGAGAGGTTCTCAAGCCAGTCTGTGGATTTATCTGAGACTTGTAGCCTAGCTTTTAGGTTTTAAACTGTCTTTGGTTTGAAGGTGGGGTTTCACCAGGGACCCGCCTCTGTCTGCCTAGGATTTGTCTGCCTCTTGCCACTATCATATTTTTGAAAGATAAGCCGTATACTGTATTCTTATATAAGCAGTGGGGATCCACCTGCTTTCTCTTAGAATACTTCTTTCCTTTCAAAATGATGTGAATCTCATTATTTTTCTGGAGTCTGAAAGTTCTGAAGACTTCAGGCAAGTGATGAGACACCTTCAGTTCACTCTATGCAGGGCAGACGCTTCTAGGCCACTCCATTGAGCAAACTTCTAGTTCAAGCTAAATATCAAAAGAGAAGACAACACAGATTGCAAGAAGGTCTTGATCTTGCTCCAAGAACGCGCTTTATATGAACCCATCACAGCAAGAAGCTTCTGTAGCTGCTCTTCCAAGGGCCAAGAGGCCATGACCGAGTAAAACAGATCTAGGGCTCCCTGCCATGGGAAACCACAGGGGCTGGCCCAGCCCTTGCTCAGTGAGGACTGTGTCACTAATAGAATCTGTTCTTTGAGTCTTGTTAACACTTGCATCACCACAAGGGGGCTTTACATCTCAGGCTGTGTGTCTTCTCTAGCCCTTGCATCAGCCCTTGTAAAGAATTTAATTTGTTTAAACAGGAGTATTACAAACCTCCCAAAGAATCCTACTCACCTTGAAAGCATTTGACAAATTAAACCCTAAAAAGGTGTTTATGTTTCTTTCAATAATTTCAAAAAATAATGTGTATTAACTGCTAAGAGTAATCAATTCTAGAATTTATTTAAATGATTTGTAGAGTACAGTTTTAAGCACATTTTCCATTATCTTTACAGCATCACTGTAAAAAGTGTATTTTATATCCCTTTTAATAGAATTAAAAAACTGAGGGTCAGAAACTATAATTTATTTGCATAATATCACATTGTTTGAAGTGGCATCCCTGGGACTTTAATTCAAGTCTAATCTATACTACTGCATTATACTACAGCTGCTGTTACAAAATAATAATTAGGATTTTAGTGCATTAGAGCTGATAAGTCTATTCCGTATACATCATCTAATTTTATAATGCCCCAAATAGTTAAACTATTTGCCTGAAGGAACGTGGCAGGTTAGTGACTTAGTTGAAGCTAGAAGCTGCTTTCAGGGGCATTCTATCTTGTCTACTTCCATGGCATCATAATATGCCAGTAATAAGAAAAGGGTTGTTTAATATGTGCTTCTGTTTAATCAATGGCAGTGAGACATTCTAGTCTAATTATTCAAATGGACATATTGTTAACTAAGAAGATAAATTCAGGCCCCTTGGAGGCCATGAGAATAACTCAAGGGAAGGTGATAGCAGTGGGAAGTCCTGGTTGCCCTAAAGCCAGGTCCTAAGGAGCAGTATGTGGGTACCTCGCCCCTGCCCTCAGGGCCTCTGTGGGATAACCTTGGTGACTCACTGGAAAAGTGATCTGTGGCACAGACTTTGGCAGCAAATAAATCTGGGTTAGTTTGGACTGGCTTGGCTTATTATAGACTTGGTGGCCTTGGGCATTTGTTTTCTGATCTATAAAGTAGGATGCAACCAAAACCTACTACGTGAAGAAGATGTGCTAGCTAACTGAAATGATGCACATAAAGTACTTCACACTTCCTAGCACAAATGGAGAGGGAGACTAGAGAGAGGGGATGTCTTCACTTGGAGGTATTGATAGGGTTCAGGCTAGATAGGAAAGAAAGGGCAATGCGATAAAATATTGGATTTGTGTTCTGCTTTGTTCTCAAAATTGATTCTCAGCTGTTATCAAATTTTTCTTATTTTCCTTACTCTGCCATTGACATAGCCATAGACAACTTATAAGGTACTTGAAAAGGGAATTAGCTCTTTGAATTCTCACAACCAGTCTATAAGAGAGATGCCGAGGAGGGAGTCAGATCCTGACATGGGGAGAGGAACTTGCTGATAGTTACACCTTGAACATTTGGCAGAGCAGAGGCCAGAAATCCCCTCTTTGTTATTTTCAGTTGAACAGCTTCCCCTTGGCTCACCAAGGCAAACACAGCAGAGTCATGAAGCTGAATGTTAGAATGTCATCAAAAATCATCCATTAGCCTGCCACCCAAAGTAAGACTTCACTGTGGCAACGTCTCTGCTGGAGAGCTCCTTGAGACCCTAGGCTGACCCTTCCTTCACTGGGCAATTCCCCTTTACACTGTGCTCAAACCTGCCTCCAGTCCCTAGTTTCACCATTCACTCAGGGTGCAAGCTTTATGCTTTTCTGTATTTTTCAAAGCACAAGTAGTCTGCTCCATCAAAAAGGACCAACTCATTGTTCCTTGCATATATTGGCCTATTATAAATACACTTGTTTAATTAATCTCCAGGTGGTCTAAAATATCTTTTCCCTCATTCTATTTCTGGTTAAACTATAACTCCTAAAATATGTCTGTGTGTATAAACTTCTAAATTAAACTAATTTGCTTATCCATCACTAGCTTTCATAGTCCCTTCTTCTTTGAAGGTAAAGTATTTATTTTCTGAGCATTTGTTTGGCAATTGATCACACACATAGATTTGTGACACCATTCACATGCATTCATGCCTTATATTAGGTTCTTTCTGAGGGCAAAGAGTGCCATCTTGACTTTATGTTGCTTTCATCTTGCAAACAAGTATTTGGGACATAGTAAAAAGTTCAAATAATTGTTATATTATTTGATTGGATTAAAATCTAATATTACAGAAATGTTAAGTCTGGAATTAGGACTCCACATTCTTCACATTAATGGTGTCTTTTTGTTGAGTCCCTACTACACAACATATGCTTTGCTGAGTGATCTTCATGCATTATATGATCTAACACTTGGAATGATTCAATACCAGAAATATATTCACCATCATTCCATCATTTGACATATGACTAAACTGAGACATAAATGGCTTAAGTAACTTGCCAGAATGTATACAGTTGGTAAAATGATGGAGTTCAGCTTTTATGCCAGGAAGTTTGATGGCAGAATTCATACTTTTTAACTTATTACTATATTCTGTCTAAAGATTTGGTTGATTCTGTGATTCCCCAGCACAGAGCAGGAACACAGTAAGAGTGGTTTGTTGATAATGTCGGCATCTACTAATAATGTTGACTGATGAGATGCCAATTAGGAAAGCTGTTCTTACTTCAAGTTTCAGGAAACTGAACTGTCTGTAAATGCAGAATTTCTAATATAGTTTGGATTCTCTTCTGCCTACAGTAAAAGAGGGGGAAAATTCTATAAGAAGCCTCTGGTAATTAGAAGTCAGATTTTAGCTACAGGGTTGTTGATATGTTTAAAATTCATCTTTTTGGTTTTACTGCCACCTGCAAGATCTGAAAGCCTTTTCCATTACTGCACACTTTCCCCTTGCAACATGGACCTAAGGGACCTCAGTGAAAATTCATTTTTATAGAAATTCCTTTCTAATCATGATTGGCCAGCTTCTGTATTTTCCCCAGAATGTGCCTAAAACATGAATTTTTTTGTCTCTAATAGAAATGTTTTTATCCTTTTCTCGTAAGCAGTGGGTGAGAACATCCAACCTTGAAGAGAGAGAAATAGGAGAGATTATTCTATTTAGAGTAAAATATGCTTTTAGAATTCACGGTATTTTCTTGTCCTCTGAATGAATGTTTTAAGCTACCTCTTGGTTCTGCATCTGGGTGTAGATCAGAAGTTTTGTTTTGTGCATGATTTGTCTCTATTTTCATAATTTGAATTTTTATTGTTAATAACTTGAAAGTCTCCATATCTTCTTGGTATATTTGTAACCATCCAATGGGTTTACCTTGCCTGCTGCCTCAATAGAACTGATATCTCAAGACAGGAGAATTGCAATGGAGAAAGAGTAATTCAGAGATGGTTGTGCAGGAGACAGGAGTTTTATTATTGCTCAAGTCTCCCCAAAAACTAGGGGATCAGAGTTTTTAAGAATAGTTTGTCGGATAGGGGCTTGGGAAGTGGGGAGTGCTGATTGGTCAGCTTGGAAATGAAATCATAGGGGTTCGAAGTGAGTTCTTCTTGCTGTCTTCTGTTCCTGGGCAGGATCACAGAACTGGTTGAGCCAGATAACTGGTCTGGGAGGTGTCTGCTGGTGCATCAGGTGCAGGTCTGCAAAATATCTCAAGCACTGATGTTAGGTTTTACAATAGTGATGTTATCCCTAGGAGCAATTTGGAGAGGTTTAGACTCTTGCAGCTGGAGGCTGCATGACTTGTAAACTGTAATTGCTAATCTTATAGTGAATTTGTTAGTCCTGCAAAGGCAGGCTGGTCCCCAGGCAGGAAGGGGGTCTTTTCAGAAAGGGCTATTATTAATTTTGTTTCAAACTATAAACTATATTCCTTCCCAAGATTACTTCAGCCTATGCCCAGGAATGAACAAGGGCAATTTAAAGTTAGAAGCAAGATGGAATCGGTTAGGTCTGATGTCTTTCTTTGTCATAATATTCGCAAAGGACATTTCATATTTAGAATTCAAGTGCTGTTAATAAGGAAGAGAGACAGATTTCACTTCTTTGACACCTTTAGATTTAGGTAGTGGTCTTTCCTCCTAGCAATCAATTAGGTTTTGACTGGATCCCAAACAAAAGGTCATTGTAACCTACCTGTCATAATGGATATGACAGCAAAAAAGTTAGCTTAGTATAGGTCACACAGCAATGGCAAGCTATGTAGCAGTACTATGCTTTAACTAGAAATGTCCACCTTTCATACTTCTTTTTACAGAATAAAAGGAAGTCTAGGTCAACTGGCGTCATATCTCATAATGTTCAAACTGCATGGTCTTCTCCAGAGTTCTCCAACTTTTATGACCTTAGACTCATGGGGACAGATTTTTAGATTAGAGATACGTGGACTCCAGGATTCAGTTATCACAAATGTTGAATAAGACGTGGGGATTCATGGTTGTAAGAGAAATATAAGTTGTGAAAGGAAAATAAAACTGAAGATCCGGGAATCACTAAGCCAAAGGAAAAAAAGTCAAGCTGCGAACTGCATCAGAAAAACCTGCCTCCCATTTTATTCTTAAATATCAGTTCTATCTGAGATATCAGTTCTATCTAGGCAACAGGCAAGGTAAACCCATTGGATGGTTACAAATATACCAAGAAGATATGGAGACTTTCAAGTTATTAACAATAAAAATTCAAATTATGAAAATAGAGACAAATCATGCACAAAACAAAACTTCTGATCTACACCCAGATGCAGAACCAAGAGGTAGCTTAAAACATTCATTCAGAGGACAAGAAAATACCATGAATTCTAAAAGCATGTTTTACTCTAAATAGAATAATCTCTCCTATTTCTCTCTCTTCAAGGTTGGATGTTCTCACCCACTGCTTACGAGAAAAGAACAAAAACATTTCTATTAGAGATACAAATATAAAAAGCTACATACCTCCCTCACAGTTTGCCCACAAGGAAATTCCTTGTGGACAAAGGACAGAGAGAACTTAGTCATCCCTCTATTCACCTGAGACAAATGCCCATCTAATTGCTTCCTCTGCCCTATTGTTTCACTAAACCAGACTAAGGCATAAGTGACTATTCCTCTACCTTCCTCTCACATATAAATTCTGTATCTGGTGAAAAGCTAATCAGAGACTAAAAGGAATGCAACCATTTGTCTCTTATCTACCTATGACCTGGAAGCCCCTTTCCTGCCTTGAGTTGTCTTGCCTTTTCTGGATCAGACCACTGTACATCTTACACATATTCATTGGTATCTCACGTCTGCCTAAAATGGATAAAGTCAAGCTGTGCCCCAACCACCTTGGGTGCAAGTTGTCAGGACCTGCTGAGGCTGTGTCATGGGTGCATCCATAACCTTGACAAAATAAGCTTTATAAATGGACTGAGATCCACCTCAGATACTTTTGGGTTCATAAGGTGAATCTGATGATTTACCAAACTTGGATCCCACTGATTTTAACCACATTCTGGTTAGTTTGCCTGAATTCAGCCCACCTGAAAAAGACTTTGAGTGAATAGATAGCATTAACAGGGAGATGGGATAGGAGGCCTCAGCTTTACTTCTGGTTTAAACAGTAACTTATTGTGGGCTTTGGACAAGTGATTTAACCATGCAGTTCCTTCATCATAAAAGGGTGAAGGTTGGATCAGATGATCTTGGTGACCTCCAGGATCTAGCACTAATATGCTGTGATAGGTAAAAAGAGTTTGAAATAGAAATATATGGGTAGCTTAGCCAATTTTATATCCCCTCTCTGCTGCCTTCTTCTTTGCAGTCCAGAAAACAAGGCTACAGCCACCCACAATCTTCTTCTATTTTTGAGGGGTGCCTTAGCCAAGGAAAACCACACAATCAAGAGAAGCAAAGATGGTTTTTAGGAGGCTTTCGGTCTACATTCAAGTCACAAGTGACAAGACATCTTCTCAGAGGAAGGAGGAAATGCACTGGGTTTGTAGCAAGAAAAGAGAAAGCTCAACTCTTGAAAAGCTGAGAGAATCTATTGTAGAATCTTGAAGACACATTTACCCTCGATCAACCCCTCTGATAAATCTTAAACTTTAGGAGGGCTCTTTGCTCTATTTTCCATCTGTGATCTTTTGTGAACTTTGTAAGATAACTACAGTTGTATGCTAAAAGTCAAAAACAATTTAGATGGGGGCAGAGGAGATAAAGCATATATATTTTTTAAAGTAGGCCATAAGTATACATATTTTTCCAGACAAATCTTTAATAATAATTAACTAAGGACATTGGTGTCTTATTTTCTTAAATAAGTGTTTCTCCAAATCCATTCCATGGATCATAAATATAATTCTCTCTAAATGCTCCTAGAAATTTCTTTGTATTTTGGTATACAAATTTAGAGAATATTATCATCCTATATACAGCTCCATCATGTGCATTAGAATATTGAAGATATTGGTAAGTCCAGCAGTTAAAATGTAACAAATGCTTATTAAACTTAATTATAAGAATGTCCTGCCCCCAAAAATGCATGTATCAATTACCTACATGGCTAGTGTTTTGTGGAAAACAGACTGCCATTTAGAATTGTTTGAGTTATATACAGAGCAACTGCAAAACTCTGAAGTTTGCCATTAACCTTGTCATCACAAATATGTGTAGCAATTAGACCATTTTTTGTTTGTTGGTTGAAAGATGCCAATAAGGAATGCCATCACTTGAGGAAGTGATGCAGATTTTTTTCTAAGTCACCATAATTCACCTTGTATGGTAGTGACAGAGTAAGGGAAATATTTCAAACAGAACACAGTCAATGCTCCTGGCAGAGATGTGGGAAGGAGGATATCTCTTGTCTTCATGACAGTTTCTCTTTTTAAGATGCTAAACTGAATTGCCTTCTTCCAGGGTTTTTAATAGACAGACAGCTGATGTTTCAGGAGAAATTAAAGTCAATTGGTTTTGGAGATACCGTAACTTCAGCTGGACATGCTTTTATTTTTTCTTCTTATGAATTTAATAAAAACTATCGGCAAACAAATGGCTATCATCTGCAATTGGAGCAGTGAGAATTTCAAATATCTGATTTTCTATTGCTGTAGGACACTGGGATTCATGGAATGAATTAGCCTTAGGAATCTGGTTACCTACCGGATTTGCATGTTGCAGTTGCTCAAGCAATGGAAGAGTAGACAAAATTTCTAAGTTTTAATGTTGACTCTGTGATCCATATGATTTTTGCTGTGTAAGTATCATACCATATACCACAGTTTCCTCATGTGGAAAATGGACTCTATCATGACCACTATGTAGAGATCAAATGTACTAAATGACATAAACATATGAAATAACTTTGTAGACCAAAACACTCTAGTACCTAAATGGCTACTTAGGCAACTGTGCTGATTTTTAAGCTCTTGTCTCCTAGCTTCAAACCCATCCTTACATTTGTTATTCTATGTTGCTAAAAGCTAGATGTCCACTACATTTCTGGTTTGCTAGATGCTCTTTGTTAAATTCTACCAATAGGTCACACTATTAGGCAGCCAGAAAGCTGGAGAAAGGAAGATATTTCCTTTGTTTGCCTCCTGTTAGCATTTTATTTCTTGTTCTTTTGGGCTTCCTATCCTATAAGCAACACCCTAGCAAAGGTCACCTTTGTAGCAGCGGTTTATTCTAGTACTCCTTGTTGATTCCACATTAAGGTTTTTACAATTGCAGAACCACCCTCCTTGTGTACCCCAGACACTCTAGTGCCAGTCTAATAGCACCCTTTCTTCAGAATTCTTGGTCCCAATCAAATGAGGCTTCTCTTAGATTAGTGATACTAACATTTGCCAAGCAATAACCCCTTCTTTTCATAGGTTTGATTTTTTTTTCCCCTGTGAACTCCAAGTTTTCAAGTTTCTAATCTCTTCTCTTTGTTTCTCACCTCCAGTGTTGATATCTGCTTTCCATGGTTATCTCAGATCTTGATAATTTCATGATAGTTGAATGGTTTTCAATACCTAAATAACACTTTTGTATAAATGATATTATTTTTCCTCTGTTGGGTCCCTACAAATTTATGATCCAGGATTTTTTTCCCTACTACATATTTGCTCTTGGTTTGCATAATTAAACATGTAGGCTTAGTCTTTACTTCTATAAAAAATTATGGCATAGTCTTCTATGTAAAACAGGCATAGTCTTTATTTCTATAAAAAATTATAGGCTCTTGATTATTCATTCATTTATTCAACACTTTATAGTTAAATATCTTATTCTCTTGGTTTAGCTTAATGGTCCCACTTCTTCTAGAGACATGAACTGAATAAATAGTTTTCTTTGCCTTTAAAACTACTGAGAAGTTAAGTCGAATTGCTATATAGGAAAACCACCTTTTGACTTCATAGTTGAGAAATAATTTGGAATAGTGGGGATTGTGCAAACTGGAAACTGCACGCTGAAGGGGTAGCCCTATTTTCAGGTATAGCTGACTATTAACAGAGACGAATGTAAAAATTCAGAATTTCTGAATTTTTCTTTCTTTCTTTTTTTTAAACAAAGGACCAGAAATAGAGATTTTTCTTTGAAGATTCTGATTTTTAGATATTAGTTGCTTTTTAAAAATAAAATAACATGCAGGATACCTTTGTGTGAGACATACAAAGCTCACCTATAAACCAGATTTGATCCCCTGAGCGCCAAATGGCAACCTCTATTTTATAGAATCCAGCACCTATGACTGACAGCCTGATTTGAATGCATATTCTCATGCTATATGATAATCATATTAGCAGCAAAAGAAGGAGGACAAACATCTTCTGATCAAGAAGAAAGATTTGGTTATTAATAGAAGCAATTGGACACATAATCATGATTTCAAAGAGATCTATTGCTGAACAAGTGCGCTCTATTTCTGGAACCATTTAGGCAAAGTATAACATTGCATGAGTCACTGTTAGGAACTGATGTAGAATTAGAAAGATACCCTTATAAAATGATATTTTGCAATACTTGAAAGTAATTAATATATTCTAAATATAGACCTTGAAATAGTAACATCACATTTAAGAAAAATGAGTTGTGCAGCACTTGCATGTAATAAATCACTGTTACTGCTTGAAAAAATGTGGTTAACATTGATGGAGGCAAACACACAACGGCCTTTTTGGTAGCAAGTTTTCAGAACTCCTTTTAGGGGAGTGAACAGAGTTAATATAAACTGAGAGATATTTTTGCTTATGGTGGCAGATGGAGAAGGTAGTATTTATATTGTGAAGATATTGTTTTTGAAGTGTAATTGAGTTTTCAAATCAATCATGTAATCAACAAGTCAATCATTTTAAGTTCCTATTCCTAGTAAATGCTTGAGAAATATCTAATACACTCTGTTTTTCCTTTCCTCTGCTTGTTTTCAAGTGATTCCATTTGCCTGGATGTATTCCCCCTCCTACTGCTTGTCCAATTGCCAGTTTTAAAATTATTACTTATGGCACAGTTTTTTTATTGTGGTACAAAATATAAAATGAAATCTTTCCACTTAAACATTTAAGTGTACAGTGCCATATGGTTAACAATATGCACATTGTTGTACAGCATATCTCTAAATCATTTTCATCTTGCATGACTGAAAATGTGTACACATTGAATATCAACCATGCAATTACCCCTCCCTAGTCCCTGGCAACCACCCTTCTATTTTTAGCTTTGATGAGTTTGACTATTCAGGATATCTCATAAAAATGGAGTCTTACAATGTTTGTTTTTCTATCACTGGTTTATTTTGCTTAGCATGATATCCTCAAGACTCAATCATGATGTAGCATGTGACAGATATCCTTCTTTTACAAGGCTACATAATATTCCCTTGTGTGTGTGTTTTATCTGTATAAATATATACAACATACAACATATAACATATATAACACAAATAACATATATAACGTCTATGAAATCATTAATCATTTATATATGTATAAACTTTTTTTATTCCATTCATCCATCAGCAGATATTTAGGTTATATTTACTGCCTAAAACAACCTGTTTTTACTGCTTTTATGGCAAATTATAAATGATGCTGCAATAAAAACAGAAATGCAAATATCTCTTGAAGATCCTTATTTGAAATGTTTTCAATAAATATCCAGCAATGCAATTGCTAAATCATAAGGTGATTCTATTTTTCATTTTTGAGGAGCCTCCATACTGTTTTACATAGCACCTACGCCATTTTACACTCTCACCAACAGTGCACCAGGTTCCAATTTTCTATGTCCTCACAAGCATTTGTTATTTTCTTTTTTTAATTTGCTTTTCTCTTTATATTTGCATATATTTACACACTGATATACATACATAAATATGTACAAATTCTATGTAATTATCTATCTATGTAATATTCTCCATATAATTCTAAAACACACATTATATTCTATTTATAAATATATATGTGTGTATGTATATATTTATAAATACTATACAGTATTTGCTAGTGTTTTCTTGACAATTTTGACATATATTCATGAGAAATATTAAAATGTAGTCTTCTTTTCATGCAGTATCTTTATCTGACTTTGGTATCAGAGTAATACTGGCTTCACATAATGAATTTAGCAGTATACCATCTAATTCAATTATTGCAAGAATTTGAAAAGGCTTGGCATTCATTCTTTTAACAATATTTGGTAGAATTCTTCAGTGAAGACATCAAGTCCTGGACTTTTCTTTGTTGGAAGATTTTTGACTACTGATTCAATCTCTTTACTAGCTATAAGTATTTTCAGACATTCTCTTTCCTTGTGATTCCGTTTTGTCATATTGCATGTTTCTATGTATTTATCTATTTATTCAAAGTTATCCAATTTGTTGATGTATGATTTTTCATAATAGTCTCTTATGGTCTTTTTAATTTTCTGTAACGTCAATTGTAATGTTTGCTCTTACATTTATGGTTTTACTGTACTTATATGAGTCTTCTATCTTTTTTCCTTGGTGTATTTAAAATTGTTCTTTTTTTTATCTTTTCAAAGAACAGATTGTTAATTTCATTGATTTGTTTCTTTTATTTTTCTTCTCCACTTCATTTATTTCTACCCCAATTTTTATTACCTTCTTCCTTCCGCTAACTTTTTAAATTTGTTTTCTCCCATTTTTCTAGTTTCTTGAGGTATAAATTTAGGTTGTTTGTGTGAGGTTTTTTTTTATAATTTGTGTGTTTAAACTTTTCTTTCAGTATCTGTTTTGCTGCGTTCTAAAGATTTGGGTATGTTGTCTTTTCATTTTAGTTTTTTCCTAAGATATTTCCTAATTTTTTCTTCACTTTTTTGTTTTCATCTTTGACTCTTTGGTTGTTCAAGGATGTCATGTTTAGTTTCCAAGTCCTTTTGAATTTCTCAGTTTTTCTTCTGCTACTGATTCCTAGCTTTATTCCATTGTGAGTAGAAAAGATATATTTTGAAGACTTTTTTGTGACTAAACATGTCATCGGTCTTGGAGAATGTTACATGTGTGCTTGAAAAGAGCATGCATTACGGTGCTGTTGGGTAGAATGTTCTGGATGTATCTGTTAGATCCATTTTGGTTATAGTGCTGTCCACATGCTCTGTTTCCTAATTGATCTTCTGTATGGGTACTCTTCATTACTGAAAGCAGGGGATTGAAATCTTTTGCTATTATTAAAGAGTCTGTCCATTTCTGTCTTCAGTTCTGTCAATATTTGTTGCATTTATTTAGGTGCTTTGATGTTGGGTGCACATCTATTTATAGTTGTTTCACCTTCCTGGTGAACTGATCTTTTTATCATTATGCAAAGCATTGTGTCTTTGTCTCTTCTTATGGTTTGTCATGTAAAGTCTATTTTTTTCTGATAGAAGCATGGACACCTTGCTCTCTTTTGGTTACTATTTGCATGAAACACATTTTATAATTTTTCACTTTCTATCTATGTGTGTCCTTCAATAAAAACTGAGTATCTTATAAGCAGTATATAATTGAGTCTTGTTTTTCTGTTGTTGTTTTTAAATTTATTTATCTTGGAAAATTTAATCCATTTATGTTTAAAGTAATTGCTGATTACAAATAGCTGAATTTTATCATTTTGTTGTTTTCTGTATGTCTTGTTGCCTTTTATTTCTTCTTTTCTCCTTGCTGATGTTCACTGATTTTTTTGTAGTGACATACTTTGATTTATTTTTATTTATTTCACGTGTATATTTTTAGGTATATTATTTGCAGTTACCACAGGCTTACATAAAATATCTTATAATTAGAACAATCTATTTTAAGCTGAAAACAACTAAATCTTAACTGCTTACAAAAACTACTACTATTTACATCTTTTACTTTATTAATATTACAGATTACATCTTTTCACATTATGTATTCATTAATGTATGTTTATAGTTATACTTACTTTTATACATTTGTCATTTAACTTCTATACCAGAATTAATATTAACTCATGCACCAGTATTAATCGTCTATATTTGTCTATATATTTATTTTTACCAGCAAGTTTTATACTTTCATATCCTTTTGTGTTACTGTATTGCATCCTTTCATTTCAACTTGAAGGATTCCTTTGCAATTGCTTGTAAGGCAGCTCTAGTGGTTAGAAACTTTCTCTACTTTTAGTTATCTGGAAAAATATTTTTCCTTATTTGTTAACAGATAATTTTGATGGATATGGTATTCTATATGAATACCAACTGTATGGTATAGTTGACAACTATGTGATATAGAACTATATTCTACACCAACTATATGATATACTTGACAGTTTTTATTCTTTTAACACTGGCACTATGTTATCTCGTTCACTTCTTTGCTGTGTTTCTGCTGAGAAATCTGCTGAGAGTCTTATACATATTCCCTTGTATATAAGTTGCTTTTCTCTCTCTCTTTTCTAAATTCTCTTTGTGTTTTTGAATATTTGGTTTGGTAATAATGTGTTTTAGTTAGACTTCCTCCTTGTGTTCTTCAAAGTTGGAGTCCACTGGGATCCTGGAATCTGGATGTTTTTTCCTTTCTCATATTAGGAATTTTTCTTTTATTAATTTTTAAGCAATCTTTCATCACTTTTCTATTCTCCTTCTTTGACTCATGCAATAAATATATTGATCCACTTCATTGCATCCATCTTTCTTAGATTTGCTTCATTCTTTTTACATTATTTTCTTCTTTTTGCTCCTCTGGATAATTTCAAATATCCTGTATTTTAGTTCACTGATTCTTTCTTCTGCTTGATCAAGTCTGCTTTTGAACTTCTCCAGTAACTTTTTAATATCATTTATTATATTCTTGAACTTCAAAAAATGATAGATTGTATTTCATATTTTCTATATCTTTGTTGATATTCTCCTTTTGTTCATTTATCATTTTATGAGCTCTTTGAGCATCTTTATGATGCTTATTTAGAATGATTTGTCATGTAATCTGTATACATTCATTCCTTTATGGTTGGATCCTGGAGATTTGTATTGTTTCTTTCATTTGTCCAGGTTTTACTTTTTTTTTTTTTTTTAATGTGCCTTATGATGTTGTCCTGGGCTCTACATTTTCAAAAATAAAATAGCCACCATTCCCAGTTTTTATGAATTGGTTTCATCAGGGAAAGACCTACACCAATCAGTCTGCCTATAGATTCTAGAGAGGCTCTTAAAACTTTTCTGAATGTATCTTCCCTGGAATTGTGTTTGTAAATTATAAGCTAGAGGGATTTGCTGGTTTATTTCCTGAAGCACTTATAATACATTTCTCTCTCTGGTATGTGGTACTGCAAGTACTCTAGAGCTGTTGTAAGATGCCTAGCTTGCTTTTGTTTGCAGCAGCTCCCATCCATGTGGCATATGCCAAGTCTAGTAAGCACTCCAAGGCAGGCAAGACATAAACCAGTTCCTTGGGCAGCCTCCCAGAAAAGGTGGGAATATTGCGCACTTGCTCCAACTTTTGCCCTCCCAAGCAAGTTAGTGGTTTTCTCCTGCTCATTATTTATTAGAATGGGAGTTGGAGTGGGACTATGGCAAACTGTCATTTTTGTTCTCTTAGAACTTAGATTCAGGCAAGAAAGGAACAAATTCCACAGACATCTCCCCCAAAAGTCTGAACATTTGGCATGTATTTTAGTCTTCTTATTCCCTTCTAATGAGAATCCGGGAGCTAGAAATTTTCTACCAATTTTTCTGCACTCAGCTGGAGGAAGAAACTATGGTGAGGGGGTGCCACCAAATTTCCTACTCACTTTGACGCTTCTGTTTCATACTCATCTGAGGGGCAGGAGACTTAACTTGCTTCTGGATTTCTCTTAGAGGGTATTGGTTTGTGTATTACTTCTGAGTCTGTGTCTCCAAGAGGGAAGAAGGATAAGGAACTTCCAGTTCTGCCATCTTTCTGGCATCATTCCTTCTGCAGTTTTTACCTAATTTCTTAAGTGTTTTTTTCAAATTGCCTTAATAAAGATCAATTATTTCTCTTAGTACACTCTTTATATGGTTGATTTTCATAATTCCACATTTGCTCCTTTTTTCCTAAAATATTTCAAGTGAGTCTTTTTCTATTATAACTCAAGATATAATTATTTCTAATATTGAATGCTCAACATTTTCCCTTTTCCATATACATCTATCATTGAAAATTTTATAAACACATCTTTTTTTAAAAGATGGTGTTTTGCTCTTTCATGCCAGCTTGAGTGCAGTGGTACAATTGAAACTCACTGGTAGCCTCAAATTTCTAGGATCAAATGATCTTCCCAACTGAGCCACTTGAGTAGATGATGGCACAGGTGTTCACCAAAATGCCTGGCTAGTTAAAAAAAAAAATTATATATATTCCCACCTGAGCCTCTTGAGTAGATGACGGTACAGGTGTTCAACAACATGCCTGGCTAGTTTAAATATAGATAGATAGCTAGATAGATAGCTAGATAGATAGATAGATAGATAGACAGACAGATAGATAGGGATAGATATATTTAGAGACAGGATCTCACGAGTTTCACTATATTGCCCAGGCTGATATCAACCCCCTGGGCTTAAGTGATACTCCTGTCTCAGCCTCCCAAATCACTGGAATTACAGACATGAACCACCATGACTGGCATCATTGTTTTCCTCATAGTCTATGCTTAATGAATTCCAAAGCTAAAAACTTGATTCATGCCTTCTTCTGAATACACACAGATGGCACGACCTGACTGTCAGATATATTCAAAAAATCAGAGTAATCTTCACCAGAAATTAATTTCAACAGAATGTATTTTCTACTCCAACACATATTCCATTTATCTAGAGCTTCCTATCTCAACAAATGGCATTATTCTCTCTTCCAATGATAAAAGCCATAAACTCAGATATTCTTCCATCCCCTGATCATCCAAATCAATTACTAACTCACATCCTCTTCTCAGTTTTCTAAACATTACCCATTTCTTCATTTTCTCAGTGATAATTGTCTTACTTGTTCTTCCTAATCCCACTGTAGAAGACATATTTCACCTGCTATCTAAACTACTGCAATAAGTTTTGAACTGGTCTTGCTCCTTCAAGTTGCTCCCAGCTATTACATAGTATATTTACAAGCAGATTTTTTTTTCTTTAAAACAAATTTGATTCACTACCTTGCTTAAGATCCAGTGGATTAAATTTGAAATTTTTGTCATTGTTTAAAGGATATTTATTATGTGGGTTTTGTTTGACTCTACAGTTTTATCTCAGTGTTACTCATGTGCATTTCACTACTATAAATATATAGAATCATCTTTATTTAATTGAACTTGCCATAATCTTGAACCTCATGGTAAATATTACTAATTTGGGAATCCATTCTTGATCTCTTTAACTTTTCTCCACTACGTACTAAATACTATCTTGTATGAATTTCTAGCTTTCAGTTCGCTGTATTGTAATAATTTATTTACTTCCTGATTACACCAATTAGACCAGAGATATCAAAGAGGTTATAAGTTACTCATGAGCTCTTATTAGTTGGTAGATACTGCATGAACCTCTGTGTTGAGATGAGTCTAAGATTGTCTTTCCTGGGTCCTTTGGGGGGAAAATATGCCATGAAAAGCCTGTAATCTCTGCAAAGGTAAAGAGAGAAAAGGAGGAGCGGTTGAATAACTGTTTTTGTAGTCACTGACTATATTTTGAAGCAGGTGCTAGGATAGAGCCCTATCATATATCAAATACTGTGTTTGATTCATTGTATGTTTAATTAAAACTCCAAAACTATATTATGCAGTGTATATTATTCCAATTTTTAAGAAGAATAATTAAATTGCTCATTTGATTCCTTGTCTGGGGACGCAGAATAAATATAAACAGGATAAACCCATGTCTAGTCGACTTTGGAATCCATATTCCTTTTAGGAGATAAAAGAAAACAAACACATAATGACCAATGTTCTCTTAATGGACTGGTGAGAGTATTTTAGAAATATACAGTGTGAACTAGATATTCTAAGAATAGAGAAGATGTAGAAGAAGACATTGTTCCTGTACTTAAGAAGCCATTCTGGGGCCGGGCGCTGTGGTTCAAGCCTGTAATCCCAGCACTTTGGGAGGCCAAGATGGGCGGATCACAAGGTTAGGAGATTGATACCATCCTGGCTAACATGGTGAAACCCCGTCTCCACTAAAAAATACAAAAAACTAGCCGGGCGAGGTGGCGGGCGCCTGTAGTCCCAGCTACCAGGGAGGCTGAGGCAGGAGAATGGCATGAACCCGGGAGGTGGAGCTTGCAGTGAGCGGAGATCCAGCCACTGCACTCCAGCCTGGGCGACAGAGTGAGACTCCGTCTCAAAAAAAAAAAAAAAAAAAAAAAAAAAAAAAAAAAAAAAAAACCATTTTGGAATGTGACATAACATAAAATAACCGGACAAAAAAATAAGTGTAGACTATGGTCTATATTCATAATTGTTTTGGGAAAGCTAATTAGAGAAAGAAGAAAAGGAGCTTTGAAATTGATGTCTTTTTAAAATTTTCACCCACTTTTATAATAGCTATCTCTTAGTCCTCCTTCTTTGCCAAAGATGAAGTGATGTTTAACTAACGTCGCTTTCTAGGGTAGGGATTGGAGAAATTATTACTCTTGGGGGTTCAGTTCATTGACATGCTGTGTGAATTCAGCTCTCTCTTGTGCCCCCAGATGTAAGATTTTATTGACTGTCCAGCTTGGGCTTGTTGTTAGGCTGGGAGCTAATGTATCACTTAATACATTAAACAGATGTTGCTTTACCACCAAATATCATTTGGTGACATTAGTTAATAATTTAGAAATTGTTTTTTTAAAGGACATTTTAATTCATGAAGTGACATAACTAGACAGGTTACCCATAGTGAATGAAAATGTAAATATTTTAAACACGAAGTGGGGCATCAGAGTGAACAGGGAGATAGCATAACTAAGGTGACTTTTCGTAGATTTTATTGATATTTAAATATCATGGTTTACATAGATATTTTGGTAATGACCATAGGTCAGGAGCTGGCTGCCACTGAGAAGATAATTTGTTACTCACATTTCCCAAGAGGAGGAGGCATGCCATGTTGCCTTGTCACTGCAGAAGAGGACAGGGAGGGGACACAGGAAAGCACTGGGTTCTGCCAGGTGGCAGAGTCAATGAGAGAGAGGGGCATAGTGTATTCGAGTCTTTATTATGGTTTGTACAGGAAGAAACAATGAGGTAGGGTATGCATGTTTAAGACTGGCTAGTTTGAGTAATTTTAGAGCTTGGAGGTATAGGAACTGTCCCTAGCCCAGTAGTCAAGTATCCAGCCCTGGGGCAATTACAGAAGGTGGATAGTGGCTCAGAGGATGAGACCCTGAGAATGGAGGAGATTGAGGGTGTGTGCTCTGAATTGGTAGGGTTGCATCTGAAAATTTTGCTTACCCAGAGAGTTGCTTACTAAACCTAGGAATTGGATAAACCTGAGAAGGCCACTGCCTCCAGATGGCAACAGAGCCTCAGATGTGAAAGCATTAGACTATAGAAAATAAAAGACATGGTTAATACAGTGGCACTTATTAAGTCTTGGAATCCAGAGAGTCAAAAACACACTGGAAAGGTTTAGGAGTACTGCTATGGGATCTCTGGGGTCGTTGTTTTTATGGCAGGAAATCTGTGGCCGGTGGCACCTTTGCCTGAGTTTTGCTCCTGGGCCTGCTGGACTCGTTCCACCCATTCGGCCTGACAGACTGTGCTCAGCTCACGCTGCTGGTCTGGATCCCACGCCTCCAAGGGAGACTGCAAGTCAGGAGCGGAGGGGTAAAGGGTGTGTGAGCGAGCATGGGGTCCAGTCACTGCTCAGTAAGACACACCAGCTGCTGCCTTGGGGCGGGCAGCTTCACGGGTCGGCATGGGCACTGGCTCTCTGCAAGGCTGCAGATGGGCAAGGCGCACTTCAAGCAGCTTCCCTCGCTTCACCAGGGAATGCAGCGGTGTCTGGAAGCTTGGAGATGCCAGGCAGTGCAGGGCCCCAAAGAGGGAGTCACAGCCCTGGCTCTCTGGGAGCTCCCAGGTCTGGGCTCCCCAAAGGGCCGCAGCTCTTCTCTTTCTCTTTGCTGGCAACGTGGGGAGCAAGGAGCATGTTTCAGCTCTGTTTGTGGTAAGCATTTTTAGCCTCGTCATTCGGTGGGTCCAGAGTTCTGTCTGCCTCTTGCTGCCATCCATAGCGTCCAGGTCGCTGCCTGCTCCCCACCCCCAAGAGCACAGGGAGGCCCGGGTCCCCAGCCAAGATGGCTGCAGCTGTACCTGGGAGGACAGAGCTGCTGCTTCCTCCGGGCTCCCGCCGGCTCCCTGGAGTATATGGCCCGGCTGCACCTTCTCGCAGCCTGGGCAAGGGCTCCAGGTCCTCGCTGGGCTCGCCCGATGTCCAGGGCAGGGGTGACGTCCCTGCGAGCTTCCTCCACGGCCCCGGAGCTCAGGAGCTGCACAGGCTCCCACTCACCCAGCTCGTGGCCCTGCCTAGGGGGCACCTCCAGGAGCAGATCATAGGCCTCTGGGACTGTCAGGCTCCACGGCTGGACCCTGCGGACTCAGCCCCAGGTTACCTACCCCGCGCGGAGGCGCAGTAACTGGGAGCCTTCGGCAAAGTGGGCACGGTGGCTACGCCGCTGGCTAGGTCCCCGAAGTGGGCGCCTCTCCTACTTCCTGCCCAGGGCCCCTGAATCACGGCTTCTGCTCCACACCCGAGGTATGGTTCTCGGGCTCTGTGTACAAACTGCACCGCCCCAGCCTAGCTCCTCCTGGGTCCTCTCTGCCTGACTGCACTGCTCCCCTGTAGGTGGACGACCCGCCAGCCTCATCGTGGCAGCCCCAAAGGGAGGCGGGCTAGAGGGGGACGTCTTCCTCCTCCCCACACCCTCCGGACAGCAGCGGCATGGCGGCAGCGGCCGCTCCAGGTGATCTGCGGCTGCCATCAGTACATTGCAATTTTTTAAGGAAGAGAGAATTTTCCTTCCAGCAGCAGTCACATACACTTTATGATACATTATTAACAACTTTGTTATGTATGATTGACACATAAAACACGGCATATATTTAAATGCACAAGTTAATAATTTTGGCATCGATTTACACTTGTGAAACCATCATTACGATTATACACACGTTTATCACTCCCAAAAGTTTCCTCATGCCCATTTGACATGGCTCAGTCTTGCTCTCACCACCCCCCTCCCTATTTTCTAGGAAACCACTAATATGCTTTCTGTCACAATGGATTGGTCTACATTTTATGGAGGTTTATATAAATAACATCACACAACAGTGTCCTTTTTGGTGAGGCTTCTTTCATTCAGCATAATTATTTTGAGATTCATCCACGTTATTGCACGTATCTGTATTTGATTCTATTTCAGTGCTTAGTAGAATTTGGTATTTAGGGCATTTAGGCATCATTTTGGGACAACTACAAATAATGCTGCTATGAAGTTTTATACACAAGCAATTGTATGCTTTCATTTTTCTTGTGTAAATAAACTGGGCTTAGAATAGCTGGGTAATATGACAGGTGTCTGCAATGTTTTAAGAAATACGAAACTGGTTTTCTAGTAGTTTGCACCATTTTACATTCCTGACAATAGTCTATGAGGTTTCTGGTTTCACCATGTCTTAATGGATACTTGGTTCCTCCCTTCCTTCCTTCCCTCCCTCCCTCCCAAATTCTCTCTTTCCTTTCTCTCTCCCCTTGACTTTGACATTTTAATAGGTGAGTGGTAGTATTACACTGTGATTTTTAAATTATATTTCTCTAATGACTAAAGGAGTTGATCATGTATTTATGCATCTCTTTGCCATCAGTATATCTTTGGTATAGTATTAGCTCAATTGTTTGTCCATTTTTATTTAATTTTTTATTATTATTGAGTTTTGATGATTCTTTATCTATTCTGGATACAAGTTATTTATCATAGATGTGATTTGAAAATTATTTCATATAGTGTGTGGATACTTTTTCATGCTTTTATCACTATATTTCATGTTTTTTATCACTATATTTCATATAGTATGTGGATACTTTTTTCATGCTTTTAACAATATCATTTACAGAGAAGAAATTCTTCTATATTTCGATGAACACAATTTTTAATTTTTTTCCTTTATAGATTATATTTTAGTGTAATATCTAAGAAATTTTTTTTCTGGTACACAACCTCAGAAATTTTCTCCTATATTTTCCTGCAAAAGTGTTTGAGTCTTAGGGTTTGTATTTAAGGCTATAATATATTTTGAATTTTTTTTTGCAAATGTTATTAGGCATGAACTTAAATTAATTTTTTGCATATAGATATCTATTTTGTCCAGCATCATGTGGAAGAAACTATCATTTCTCCATTTAATTTCCTTTTCACCTTTTTGAAAATAAATGTATGAATCTATTTCGAAATTTTCTCTTCTTTTGCTTTGATTTACTTATTCATGTTTATTTCAGTTATACGTTTTCTAGAATATTTCAGTTTTAAAACAAATTTTGAAGTCAAGTAAAGTAAGTCCTCTAACTTTGCATTTCCTTTTCCAAAGTCGTTTGGACTCTTCTATAATTTTAGACTCATCTCATCAATTTTTAGAAGAAAAACTGTATGAATTTTTATTGGAGTAGTGTTGAGTTCATCAGTCAATTTGAGGCTAATAGACACTGCAACAATATCAAGCCTCCATTGATATGATATAAATTTTCATTTATTTAGATTTTCTTTAATTCTTCTCAACAATGTTTGATAGGTTTCAATGTACAATTCCTGCATAATTTTGTCATCTTTACCCCTAAATATTTTATATGATGATGCTGTTGAAAAGGGTATTTATTCTGATTTTTATTGTTGTTAGTATATTGAAATAAAATTTATTTTTGTATGTGTATCTTGCTTCTGCAACCTACACCTCCCAGGTTCAAGAGATCCCACTGCCTTAGCCTCCCTAGTAGCTGGGACTATAAGCGTGGGCCACCACGTCCAGCTAATGTTTTGTATTTTAGTAGAGACAGGGTTTCACCATGTTGGCCAGGATGATCTCAATCTCCTGACCTCGTGATCCACCTACCTCAGCCTCCCAAAGTGCTGGGATTATAGGCGTGAGCCACCGTGCCCAGCCATGTATTAGTTTTAATAGTTATTCTTATAGCTTTCAGGTGATTTTTCTATGTAGATTAACAACTCATATACAATGAGTTATTATTTTAACCATTTCTCCAATGTAGATATCTTACAATAATTCTTTTTCTTTTATTTATTTACTTATTTTCTTCTAGCTAGAACTTAGAGATCAGAGGTGTGGTATTATTAAATGGTAGGCTAAGCACCATAGGGACTGGGATAGATCATATATTCCCTGCATCTTGTATCTAGGATCTAGTCCAAAGCAATTACCATAGCTGTTCTCTGGGAGATCATTAAAGGATTTAGAGTACAGCCTTCTCTACCATGATCAGATTTATGGTGGGACAGATAATTCTTGCTGCCCTGTGAAGAATGATTAGAGATGTACAAGAGCATAAGTGAGAGGCCAGCTGGAAGAATAGCCCAGGCAAGGGTCGAGAGTGACTTTGAGTGGTGATTGAAAACGGTAGAAGTAAATTCAAGCTGGGCAGGATGCAGAACCTGTCAGTGTCTAGCATGTAGATGAACCTCAAGAAAACTTGATTTGAGTGATGGGAAAAGAAGGGAAGAGGAGGAGTACAAGCTAAATCTCCAGTTTTAAAGCAGTACTAATAAGAGTCCAGATAATTTGGACTCTCTCCTAAACTTTGTGTGCTTCTATTTAAAATGTCTTACAGGCACATGAAAACAAATCTTGTTTGTCTCTATTCTATAAAACTTGGAGCCTTCCTTTGACCAAGTAAAAATCTTGGTCACCTCTTTCTATTTTACTTTATAGAATTTTATTTTACATGTTTTGAGTATAATAATCACTAACAAGTGATGAATGTATTCTTATTTTCACAACTTTTGTGTAAATAGCATCAACTTCAAAATTATCAAATTCTGAGATACTTGAGAAATGCATTGTTTTATTCATTATATACTGTAATTTATTCTTAAATAACTATGGATGGGGAAGAGAATTGAGTTGGGCTAATGAGCTTTAGTTTACTTTAGACTTGATCTCCTTAGTATGGATAAGACATAATTGATCAGCCAGTATGGAACAGATAATATTGATTAGGTTCTCTGGTTGGGGTTTTGGTTTCCTGTAGAGTGCTAATGTGCCTGTATCATGTGTGTGTGTGTGTGTGTGTGTGTGTGTGTGTGTGTAGCATTCAATTTACCATGAATGAATCAGCCGGTGGCCTTGTGTCTAGTTTTATTGGCCAAAAGTTAAATGAAGCATCAGAGACATTATGAAAATTGGTACTCTACTTCTGGAGTCTTGCTAGCAGAGCTTGGGTTGTGTTGAAAATTCTTGTGAGGATTTTCCTCTTTGATATTTCCAAAAGCAGCAAATATGTATGCTATTTCCTTAACATAAAATACCCCTGTCCTTCTATCATCTAAGCCTTCTTCTAGGGATGAGAAACTTTCCTTAGCATTGGAGGATTATAAAAATACCATCTAGGTTTAGACTGATAATAATCTTGTCACAAAGAATATTAAGTGCTAAAATAGAGAATAGTGATTGTAACTATATTTGAAATGTTTCCTAATCAGAATGATCACAAAATAAATGGAAGTGACTCTCCTCATCTAATTGGTTTTCAATGAAATTATAATGTATTAGGATCTTTCGGTTTTGGGCACTGGGCTAAATGATTTGTGCCCTCTCATGTATCCTAATGATCACACTTTGACATACATAATAAATATTGTTCTTCTAATTTAATAGATAACATAATTATTGGAGAGCAAAGGGAACTAGCCTACAGCAGCAGGTACATAGTGAAACTGAAAATAAAACACAAATGTATCAGAATCTGAAATTTCAAGCTCTTTGTACCAAATCACACTACACTGAAACCTCAATAAAACAGAATGTTTAGGGACTGGCATCACAAAAAAAGGCTTTGGACTTAACATTAGACAACGACAACGTATTAGATGTTTTTGCAAGTTAGGATCTCCAAGTGGCATATTTTAAACAGAATTAAGAGGCTGACATTTTTATTAAGGAGTATTAGCTATGTAGAAAAAATGTGGGAAGGGACGGATTTGTCAAGGGAAGCTTCAGACCATCGTGACAGCCTAACCAAGAGTTAGCCAGCCTAACAGGATACTGTAGAGCAAAGGTTATTTGTTAGAGGAATTCTACATTGGGTGAAATCAGCTATAGCATTGTTTGGTCATTGGCTGGAGCTCAATAATTGCTTAATCATTGGCTGGGGACCAGCCAAAAAAAGCCTACCCTTAGCTATCACTTTCTCAGTAATTGTTGAAGGTTACCTCTTAAATAGCATGACCTCTGCTGAAAAAGTAGTATGAATCCTAAGGAAGTTAATAGCTGAAGGCTGCAGCTACTAGATTCCAGAGTGTGGCCTGGGGCACAAGATACTCAACCAGAGCAGAGAGTGTCAGCCTCTGTCATGGAAAGGTAATGTGACAGCATTCAATTTGTTACTGAATTTCATGCCACATTTAAATGAAATTGAACGTGAGCTGAGTAGCTATAAAAAGTAATAGAATGGACAATGGACACGACATCAAGATGCCTAAGTCTATCTTTAATTCTTATTTTCCTTTCTTTTGTAACCCTAAGTTAATCGTTTTCTTCTCTTGGTCTCACTGATTTCATAAAGAACTTTTTGGTCTAACATTTTAAAAACTGTTTGGTTTATAATTAACAAACTAAAATGTGACTTAGTAGTTATCTTGATAGAGGTAATGCTTGGAAGAAGACTGAAGGAGGCTTCCACAGTTTTGTAATGTTTTGCTTTTTGATCCAGATGCTGATTAAATGATTGTATTCATTTTGATGGAAAATTCAAGTTGTTTAGTTATTATTTGTATACTTTTCTACATTTATAAATATTAACTTTTTAACAAAATATTCACAGTAAGACAAAATATAGTATCCACCTCAAATTCTTGTTGAGAAAAAGACCAGATAGAAATATATATTTCTATATCTATCTATCTATCTACCTACCTACCCACCCACCCATCCACCCACCCACCTGCCTACCTACCTACCTCTCTGTCTTGCCTCCGAAATCCTGATCCTGACTCACATTTGTACGGACACAGGATATATAAGGTGAAAAGTAAGTTAGGACAAAAAAAAAATACCAGTAGTAATCTCAGTGTCAAATCAGAATGGGCTCTTTTTGGTAGTAAATCCTTATTTAAATGATCACTTAACATGGGCTTCCCTTTGAAATATGGCCTGAATACTTCACAGTCCAGCTTGTTTTATTAAACTGTGCCCTGAGGCATTAGATATTTAATAAATTTCAGTTATGGGGCATTAGCTGAAGCCTATAGTTATCCAGACCTTAAAATCTCAGCAGCCATATTATTGCCCTGTGGTGCTATTAATTCACAGCACAATGAAACAGTATATTAAGCTTGTCAAGATACAAGGAGACCAGAGCATGTGAATCATTTGGTAATCTGTCCTATTAAAATAGATCGCATTTAGATAAATGCAGTCCTTTATTTGCCATTAAGCCAAACTTTCAATTATAGTAGAAGCTGTATTTAAAATGAAAAAGCTCTAAAAAAATTGAGGATTAGGAAAAAGGAACTTATAGACTTTGGACACAAAACAACTCCAGTGGCTTCACATGATGAAATCACAGCAGAGGCAGAGGAATTGATTCAAATAATGGTATACTTGAGTCGTGACTCTTGAGCAAACACAAAAGTGAATTGGGAGATTTGAGAAACAGCCCCTTAAGCAAGGTTGACAGCAAAAAGGATCCTCACATAAATGTCACTGTCTCAAAGGCCAAGAGTTAAGTGTTGGGAAACTATAGTTTTAAAAATGAAGATTCATGAAAGTATAAATTGTAGAACCAGTTTGGATAGCTGTCTGGAAAACCTTAATAAAATTGAAGATGTGCACAGGCTATGACCCAGCTTTTCCCCTGCTAGACATGACCTACAGCAACTGGCTCACGTATGCCCTCAGAGACATGTATACAAAGGTTCATTGCAGCATTGCCGTAATACAAAAACTGGAAATAACCTAAATTCCTATCAACACAAGAAAGAAAAAAATAAATTATTGTATATTTATAAAAATGCATGCTAAAAGTAGTGGAAATGAAGGTATTCGAATGCCGTGACTCAATATGAATTTATCACACAAACATACTTATGGTTTAAAAGCAAGTTTCAGAGACTGTGAATAAAATATTATTTTTACGGTTTAAATATATGCAATGGTAAAATTACATGTTGTGTAGTTGTGTAAGAATTTGTACATGAGTAGGAAAGATATAAAGAGGTGCTTGGGGACTGAGACCATCCTGGCTAATACGGTGAAACACCGTCTCTACTACAAACACAAAAAAATTAGCCAAGAGTCGTGGCGGGCGCCTGCAGTCCCAGCTACTCAGGAGGCTGAGGCAGGAGAATGGTGTGAACCCGGGAGGCAGAGCTTACAGTGAGTGGAGACCGCGTCACTGCACTCCAGCCTGGGCGACAGAGCGAGACTCTGTCTCAAAAAAAAAAAAAAAAAAAAGAGGTGCTTGGAAACTGGGGATGATAAATAGCAGAGGCACAGCAGTTACTACTGAGCAGGAGAGAGGCAAATGTAAACAGAGTGAGGTGCACAGTATTCAATATGTGAGTCTGGTGGCAGGTTCAGTGTTTTATTGTATTAGTCATTCTGCCTTTTTGTATTGCAGGTATTTTTAAGAAAGTTTAAAAACTTGTGAATATCAATTTTGGCTTTACTTATAGATCTATACATATGTTCATTAATTTAGTGAATATGTGTACTGCTTCTACTTAGAATGAGGACCTCAGCTAGAGTCTTAAAAAGAAATAAAAAATGTATAAGCCATCATCCTTTTCCTTAAAAAACTTACATTTCAGTTAGGAGAATTAAACCTGCAGAGAAGTTTGAGCATTTAATAATATCCAAAGTATTCAATATTTTGTTGAAAAGAGAGTTTATTTTTTAGGGCAGTTGTAGGTTCACAGCAAAATTGAGTGGATGGCCGGGCACAATGGCTGATACCTGTAATCCCAGTACCTTGGGAGGCTGAGGCAGGAGGATTGCCTGAGCCCACGATTTTCAGACTAGCCTGGGCAACATAGCGAGACCCTGTCTCTACACAAAATTAAAAAAAAAATATTATCCTGCTGCGGTGGTGTGCACCTGTAGTCCCGGCTACTCTGGAGGCTGCAGTGGGAGTATCACTTGAGCCCTGGAGGTCGAAGCTACAGTGAGCCGAGATTATGCCATTGCACTCCAGCCTGGACAATAGAGTGAGAAACTACTTGAAAAAAAAAAAAAAAAAAAAGCAGAAGAGTAGAAAGTGCAGAGTCCCCACATACCTGTAAAGCTCTGTTTAGTTTCTGTGTTTTTTTTAAATTTTTATTTATTTGTTTTATTTCACAAATAACATATATATTTATCACGTACAACATGACATTATTAAATATGTATACATTATGGACTCACTAAATGAAGCTAATTAACAATGCATTACCTCACATATTTATCATTTTATTATGGTAGGAGAAATAAGTTTGAGAGATCTATTGTAATACATGGTGGCTGTAGTTTATTAATAATGTATTGTATTCTTCAAAATTGTCAAGACTACATTTAATTCTGTGAGAAACTGCAAAACTATTTTCCAAAGTGGCTAAACCATTTTGCATTCCTATGAGCAATAAACTAGAGTTCCTTTTGCTCCAAAATATTCATCAGCATTTAGTGGTTGCATTATGTTGGATTTTGGCTATTTTAATAGGTATTTAGTAGTATCTTATTGTTGTTTTAGTTTGCAAAACCATATGTCATGGATCATTTTTTTCATATGCTTAATTTCCATTTTTACATCTTTGGTGAGGTGTCTGTTTATATCTTTTACCTGTTTTTTTCCATCAGGTGTAACCATTTGGGACTGATGCCTTCTATTTTGGAAGTTTGTTAATCATTGATTTAATCTCTTTAGTAGACTGATTAAGACTGTCTACTTCTTGTATGGAGTTTTGGCAGACTGTGTCTTTCAAAGAATCGATCTATTTAACATAGGCTATCAAATCTGTGGGCACTGAGCAATTCATTACATTTCTTTATTATATTTTAAAATCCATGGGATCTATAGTGATGTCTCTCCTTTCTGATATTAGTAATTTATATCATTTTTTTTTCTCATTTAGCCTGGCTAGAGGCTTATCAATTTTATTGATCTTTTGAAATAATCAGCTTTAGATTTTGCTGATTTGCACTATTGATTTCCAGTTTTTATTTTCATTTATTTCTGTTCTGTTATTCATTATTTTTTCTCTGCTTACACTGGATTTAATTCTTATTTTCTAATTTCCTAAAGTGAAAACTTAGAGTATTGATTTTAGATCTTTATTCTATTTTTTGCTGCTTCACACAAATTTTAATCAGTTATATTTTTATTTAGCTTAAAATATTTTTAAAACTTATCTTCCTCGGCTTATGTGTTATTTGTAAGTGTGTTGGTTGATCTCTGAGTATTTGGAGATTTTCCAGCTATCTTTGTTTTGAATTTTTAGATTAATTTTATGTGGTCTGAAAGCAAACATTGTTTAATTACTATATTTTAAAATTTGTTAATATGCATTTGATAGCCCAGAACGTGATCTGCCTTGTACAATGTTTCATGTGAGCTTGAGAAGAATATGGAATTTGTTGTTTTGGGGTAATCTACAGACGTTGATTACATCCAGTTGATTGAGGGTATTACTAAGGTAAACTATATTCTTACTAATTTTCTGCCTGCTGGATCCATTTCTAATATAGAGGTTTGGTGTCTCCAAGTATAATAGTAAATTATCTATCTCTTCCTGCAGTTCCATCAGTTTTTGCCTGAAGTATTTTGATGCTTTGTTGTTAGTCACATATTCACTGAGGATTGTTATATCTTCTTGGAGAATTAACCCATTTATCATTGGGTAATGCCCCTCTTTATTTCTGATAACTTTCCTTATTTTGAAATTTGCTCTTTCTAAAATTAACATAACTACTCCAGTTTCCTTTTGATTAGTGTTAGCATGTTATATTTTTCTTCCTGCCTTTCCTTTTAATCTATATGTGTCTTCATATTTTAAGTGGGTTTTGTGTAGGCAAGTGTATTAATCTGTTCTCAGACTGCTTTGAAGAAATACCCGAGACTGGGTAATTTATAAAGAAAAGAGGTTCACTTGACTCACAATTCTTCATGACTGGTGGGGTGGCCTCAGAAAACTTACATTCATGGCAGAAGGTACATTCTTCATAGGGCTTCAGGAGAGAGAATCAGTGCAAGCAGGGGAAATGCTAGATGCTTATAAAACCATCAGATCTCATGAGACTCACTCATTATCACAGGAACAGGATGGGGGAAACTGACTCAATGATTCAATTACCTCCATATGGTATTGCCATTGACATATGGTATATGCCATTGACATAATTCAAGGTTAGAATTGGGTAAGGACAAAGTCAAACCATATCATTCTGCCCCTGACTCCTCTCAAATCTCATGTCCTCACAATTGAAAACACAATCATACCCTTCTAATAGTCCCACAAAGTCGTAACTCATTCCAGCATTAACCCAAAAGTTCAAATTCAAAGTCTCATCTGAGACAAGGCAAGTCCTTTCTGCCTAAAAGCCTGTAAAATAAAAAAGTGAATTATTTTCAAGATACAGTGGGGGCAGAGGCATTAGGTAAATACATCAGTTTCAAATGGGAGAAATTGGCCAAAACAAAAGGGGCTACATGCCCCATGCAAGTCTGAAATACAATAAGGCAGTTGTTAAACCTTAAAGTTCCAAAATGATCTCCTTTGACTCCATCTCTTGTATCCAGGGCAAGCTGATGTAAGAGGTAGGCTCCCACAGCCATGGGCAGGTTTGCCCCTATGGCTTTGCAGTGTACAGCCCCCTTGTACATCTTCCTGTCTTCTTCCAAGCCCTCTAAACTGTTCCAAACTCTGCCTCTTACCCAATACCAACTTTCACAGGCTGGTATTGAGTGCCTGTGGCTCTTCCAGGTACATGATATAAGCTGTTGGTGGATCTACCATTCTGGGGTCTGGAGGACGGTGGCCCTCTTCTCTCAGCTCAACCAGGTAGTGCCCCAGTGGAGCCTCTGTGGGGGCTCTGACTCCATGTTTCCCTTCTGCAGTGCCCTAGCAGAGGTTCTCCATGAGGGCTCCACCTCTGCAGCAGATTTCTGCCTGGACATCCAGGAGTTTTCATACATTCTCTGAAATCTATGTGGAGGTTCCCCAACCTTCATTTTTGACTTCTGTTCACCCACAGGCCCAACACCATGTGTAAGCTGCCAAAGCTTGGGGCTTGTACCCTCTGAAGCAATGGCCCCAGCTGTACCTTGGTTCCTTTTAGCCACAGCTGGAGCTGAAGCAGCTGGGAAGGAGTACACCATGTCCTGAGGCTCCATTTAGTAGGGGGGCCCTGGGTCCATCCCAAGGGGGGCCCTGGGCCTATCCCACAAAACCATTTTTCCCTAGTAGACCTCTAGGCCTGTGATGGAGGGGCTGCTGTGAAAGACTCTGACATGCCCTGGAGACATTTTCCCCATTTTCTTGGTGACTAATATTTGACACCTTGTTACTTACACAAATTTCTGCAGCTGGCTTGAATTTCTCCCCAGAAAATGGGTTTTTCTTTTCTATTGCATCATCAGGCTGCACATTTTCTTAACTTTAATGCTCTGCTTCCCCTTGAATGTTTTGCAGCTTAGAAATTTCTTCTGTCACATACTCTAAATCATCTCAATCAAGTTAAAAGTTCCACAGATCTCTAGGGCCAGGGCAAAATGCTGCCACCATCTTTGCTAAAGCATAGCAAGAGTCACTTTTGCTCCAGTTCCCAAGAAGTTCCTCATCTCCATTTGAGACCACCTCAGCCTGGACTTCATTATTCATATCACTATTAGCATTTTGGTCAAAACATTCAATAAGTTTCTATGAATTTCCAAGCTTTCCCACATCTTCCTGTCTTCTTCCAAGCCCTCTAAACAGTTCCAACCTCTGCCTTTTACCCAGTTCCAAAGTTGCTCCCACATTTTCCGGTATCTCTACAGCAGTGCCCCACTACCTTGATAACAATTTACTGTATTAGTCCATTCTCATGCTGCTATGAAGAAATACTCAGGACTGGGTAATTTATAAAGAAAAGAGGTTTAAATGAATTACGGTTCTGCATGGCTGGGGAGGTCTCAGGAAACTTATAGTCATGGTGGAAGGCACCTCTTCACAGGGCAGCAGGAGAGGAAATGAGTGCAAGCAGGGGAGATGCTAGATGTTTATAAAACCATCAGACCTCCTGAGTTTCACTCATTACCACAAGAAGAGCATGGAGGAAACCATCCCATGATTTAATTACCTCCCACTGGGCTTCTTCTTTGACACATGAGGCTAGTGGGAATTTACAATTCAAGGTGAGAATTGGATGGGAACACAGAGCCAGACCATATCAACAAAGGTATAATTGATGTTTGTTTTCTAGATCCAATCTGACAATCTGTGTCTTAATTGATAAACCATTTAAATGGTTACTTATATAGTTGCGTTAATATCTACTATATATGTTACTGATTTCTATTCATTGCCCTTGATTTTTGTTTCTACTTTTATATTTCACTCTTTTCCTGCCATTTGTAATTTTAGCTGAGAATTTTATGATTACATTTTCTCTTCTTTCTTAACATATCAATGATATTATTATTATTTTTTACTTTTTATTTTTTGTCCTAGAATCTGCAGTATACTTTTACAACTAAGTCAGGTCTGCTTTCAAATGGCACTATACTACTTCACAGGTAATGTCAAGTACCTTGTAATAACAAAATATTTCTAATTATTCCTTCCTGTTTTTGGTTTAATTGATGCTGTTTATTTCACTTATACATAAGTGTGTGTGTATGAACACACATTTTTTTTTTTTTACTTATGACACTGAATTTTATTTTGTTGAAAATGCTGAAATGAAACATAATTATAAGCTTAAGCTTCATTTGTTAGTGTGTCTGTGACTGTTTTATTTTTTCTTTAAAAAAATTTTTTTAAAAACGTTTTGTGGCTACATTGTAGTTATATATATTTATGGGGCATATGAGATATTTTGATACAGGCATGCAATGTGAAGTAATCACATCATCAGGAATGGGGTATCCATCCCCTCAAGCATTTATCCTTTGAGTTACAAACAATCCAATTACATTATTTAAAAATATATATTTTTAAATCAAAAATTAGAAAATAATTATGTATTAGAAAAATAACAATTAGTTATTATTGACTATATTCACACTATTGTGCTATAAAATAGTCGGTTCTATTCATTGTTTCTATTTTCTTTTATGAAATAACCTTGCCCACCTTCCCTTTCCAACCCCCCCACTACCCTTCCCAGCCTCTAGTAATAACAAACAGTTATTATCTATTATGCCAGTTAAGAATAAGAAATAAAAGTTTTCATTTTATCTTCATTTATTACTTCTCTAATGTTCTTCCTTTAAAATGTAGATCTGAATTTATGACTATATCATTTTTCTGCACTCTGAAATCTTATTTTAACATTTCTTACAAGACAAATCTACTGACAAGTAAGTTCTCAATTTTTGTTTGTCTGAAAAAAGGCTTTATTTGTCCTTCATTTTCAAAGGATAATTTTCAGGAATACATAATTCTAGGTAAGTGAGTTTTTTTTTTTAAACACTTCAAATATTTTACTTTATTCTCTTTTTTGCTTGCATTGTTTCTGAGAACAAATCTGATGTAATTATTGTCTTTGCTTCTCTCTATGTAAGGCATTTTCCGATTTCTTTCAAGTTTATCTTTTAGTTTCTCCATTTTTAATATGATATGCATAGATGTAGATTTTTTGGCATTTTTTTCTGCTTGCTGTTCCCTGACTCTCCTGGATCTGTGGTTAACATTAATTTAATGACATTAAGGTGTCTGACATTAATTTAGTAAAGTTCTCAGTCATTATTACTTCAAATATATCTTATATCTTTTTCTGTCTCCTATGTTTTATATTCCCATAATGCGTATCTTATACATTTTGTGGTGGTTTCACATTTCTTGAATTTTTTTTCCATTTTTTTATTCTTTTTTTCTCTTTGCCTTTTAGTTTTGGAGGTTTATTTTGGCATACCCTCAAACTCAGAGATAATTTACTCAGTCATGCCCAGTCTATTAATGACCCATTAAGACAATCTTAATTTATTTTTTATTCTTTTTGATCTCCTGCATTTTTTATCTATTCTGTCTCAGAATTTCCACTTCTTCATTTGCATTATCCCTGTGTTCTGACAGGTTTTCTACTTTGTTTATTAGATCCCAGACCATAGTAATTATACTTTTTAAATTCTTTATTTCTTGTCTGATAATGCTAACATTCTTCTCATATCTTACTCAGATCCTGGATGCTTGCTTAGTTTCTTGAAACTCAGCTTTCTGTCTTTTAGTATTACTTACAATATTTTTTCTTGTTAGCTGGGCATGATATAGTGTGCAAGACGAACTGTATTAAATAGGCCTTTATTAATATGGCCATAAGATATGGGCGAAGGGGGAGTGTTCTATCATCCTATGATTGGGTCTCAGTCTTTTAGTGAGTGAACCTGTGATTCTTGGACTGCGAAATTGACAAGCACATCTGACCGAAATTGACAAGCATTCCACTTCCTTTAGGTGAGATAGCTAGCTGGGGCTGGAGTTGGGTATTTCTCTTCTTCCAGCTCAGTTGTGCCCTGATAAACCCCTATAGGCTGGGTTCTAGTAAAATAATTTCTTTTGAGGACATACTTTATTAAGAAAAATGAAATGCTCTGGAGTATTCCAAAATAGCTATTTTTATTCTCCTTCTCCTGGAAGCATGAGAGGATTTTTCTCTAATCTTCCCTGTGGGAACATGGTAGAGATGTCAGTGGTAAAACTCACAAACATGTGAGGGTTCTTCTGGAGTTTTAAGCTCTCAGAAATGTTCAAACTGAGCCTCCAGAAAATTTTCAGTTACAGTTTGGATTTTCCTACCCCATCACTGGGGTCTGTGGTGGTTTCTGCTCCTGGGTTTCTGCCTGTTAAGTCGTAAGTCTCCATATCCAGCCTGTCTCCAATTTTTGAGGCAACAGTTTGCCCTGTTGTCTCACTACTGTGACAATTCTAAGAAGAGTTGTTACTTTTTCAGTATTTTTAGCTTTTACTTATTGTTAGAATAAATGATGCCTTCAAGCTTCTTATACAGCAAATTGGAAACTAGTAATAACAGTAATTATTTGATAATGGAATTGACTATGTCTACAGTAAATCTGTTAGGCAACAGCATACACATCACCTATCTCCTGAAAACTTGAGTAAAAATAGAAAAGATATAGGCAATAAAGCAAAACCAACACCACAGGCACTCATCTGTTTATTAGATGCTTTGCTTTTTTTTTCCAGGACATGGCAGAATGTGTTAAGTTGGCAAGTATTCCCACTTGCCTAGATTATTTCAAACATTTTATACAATGGTTCAAGTTGTGTAGCAAGGGCGATTTTTGTTCAGTGTGTGTCTACCTATTCATTTTTTATTGTTCTATTGATGCTACATTTTCAGAAAAATAAATCAAAATGTAGAGATATTTCAATTCCAATAAAAATATATTATTTTAATATAAATTAAAACATAGAGACATTTCAAGTCCCCAGTGGCCAATTTCAAGCCCACTTGTGAATCATGGGACCAGTTACTTGATTTTTAGCTTGATGTTCCTATGTCATTTTTTGCTACTTGAAACTAACTTATAAAAGGCTATACATCTATCTCTACTTCTATCTATCATATTAGTTTATCTACTAAGGCCTTAAAATGTATTTTCTAAAAGCTTTTCTGTAACTGATCAATTTAAGTGTCAGTTGGGTGTCTGACATCCGTAAGGCTTTGAGATTATTGCTCCAAATTCCATAGGAAACGATTCTCTTTCTTCTCAATACTGTTTTTACTAAGATTCAAGCATAGCGGGCTTATATCCAAGGGTTTTTTTCCTAAAAAAAAAAAAAAAAAAAAAAAAAGCAAATATATAAATATATGTAAAGAAAGTATTCAGAGTAGAAGCATTTGAGGAATAGTGTGTCTAATAGCATGTACTCCGTGTTTTCCCCATGAGCAAATGAAAAATGTTCAAAATATGTGAAAAGAATGAAGTGAAAAGTGAGATCTTGAAAGAGGATTATTCACAGCTGAAAGATAAGTAAAAAACATCAAGGAAGAGGCCAGGCTCTCTGGCTCATACCTGTAATCTCAACAATTTGGGAGGCCAAGGTGAGAGGATCACTTGAGCCTAGGAGTTTGAGATCAGCCTGGGCAATACGGCAAGACCTTCCTTCAAGACCTTGGTTCTACATTAAAAAAAAAAAAAAAAAGAAAGAAAGAAAGTAAAAGCAAGCACGGTGGACATGCTCCTGTGGTCCTAGGGAGGCTGAGGTGGGAGGATTACTTGAGCCCAGGAGGTAGAGGTGCAGCTGTGATTGCATCACTGCACTTCAGCCTGGGAGACAGTGCAAGGCCTTATCTAAAAAACAAAAATTCAAGGAAGAGGACTCTTTGGCTTCAAATGAAAGGGAAAAAATAAAGTGAATTTGTTTTACTATATGGTAATTGTGAATTTTTCTATTCCATAAGGTAATAGGGCCATATATGCTGCAAGTTGATGTAGCTGGGCCATTGCAACACTTAGGTGATATATGCATTAGTTGCAGGTACTGCTGCAACCAATATTACTAGTACTGCCACCATCTGCCAGTAACTGAGAACCAACACTCTTCCCAGTACTGCACTAAGAGTAACCTAGTACATATCTCATAAACTTTCTAGGTAAATAGAAGTCCATGTTCCATGGAGTGGTCCACCATTTGCTAGCTCTATGTCCTTGTGAAATTCCTTTATTTTCTCTAATTCTCACTTTTTCATGTGTAAAATGAGTCTCCTGGTGCTATTCATCTTATAGGTGGTTTTCAGTGCAGTTGGTCTCTGACTTACCATGTTTTGACTTACAATTTTTCAACTTTGCAATGGGTTTATCAGGACGTAAGCCCATCATAAGTCAAGGAGCATCTGTATTATGTATGTAAAGTGTATATCACAATGCCTAGAACACAATAAGCTCTTGGGGAAGCATTTTCTATTATTATTCTTATTAGTGTTTTCGTTAATATTGTTGTTAGTTTCTCCTTCTTACCTATGAAAACTACATGACAGATACAGGACTTTGGTGACTTGAAAAGGTAAATCACTAAATAAGTGTCATCATAAAGAATGAAATCCAGAAAAAGGATTATGAGAAGATGGTAGAGTAGGAAGCACCAGGAATCCATCTACTCACCTACATAAGAATTACAGTGGAAGAATCTGTTTGATGTAAATATTTAGAACTATTAAAGGCTTTCAACTTCCAGAAGATTTTAGTTGTATATTGTAATTAATTTTGGTCAATTGCAGCTCTTAGTGCAACTGACTTCCTATCTGTCTCTAGCCACCACCTCCCACCCCCTAATACTCACTGTCATAGAGGAGGGCAGCCATTGTTTGTTGCAACTGCCCCCATTTGTAGATTGCTGCAAGCCCCTCCCTTCTGGTTGAATGAACTTCCTGGAGATTTAAAGGGCCAGTGATTTTCATTTCCACTTTATATTCTCTTTTTTCCTTCATGAGAGTCAGACATGTTAAAGATTAGGACATTAAAAAGCAACCACATATGGGCAGAAATTAGAAAGCTACCACAATTGCTCGAGGAAAGGTTCAGGCTCAGCAAAGACCTAAACTACCTTAAATTTATACTCAGATTCATCATTAGCACAGAGACAACCAGCAGCACAATTAAAAAAAAAGCAAACATCAAAAAAAAAAAAAAAAAATCCAAGTGAAAAAGAATAAAATTGGACCCTTAATTAACACCATATATAAAAATTAACTCAAAATTAATGTAAGACCTAAATATAAGATCTGAAGTGATAAAAGTCTTAGAAGAAAGTGAGGCACAGGGCAAATCTTTATGTTGAGAATTCCTAAAACCCAATAACAGAAACAAAATCAAATTTATAAATGAGGAAGATACTTGAGTAGACATTTTTCCAAAGAAGATATACAAAGGATCAAGTATTAGGGACATTAGGCACATGATTAGGAAACATCCCTAATCATTAGGGAAATAGAAATCAAAACTACAATGAGATACCCTCTCGCACTCGTTAGAATGGCTACTATCTAAAACAAAAACAGATGCAAAGTATTGGTGAGGATGTGAACAAATTAGAATCCTTGTGCATTGTTGGTAGGAATGTAAAATGGTACAACCACTGTGGAAGGCAGTATGATAGTTCCTCAAAAAATTAAAAATAGAATTAACGTATCATCCAGGAGTCCCACTTGAAGGTATATACTCAAAAGAATTTGAAGAGATATTTTGAAGAAGTATCTGTAGAATTATATTCACAGTAACATTAACATAGAATCAAACCATTTTTCCACTGACAGATGGATGAATAAGTAAAATATGGTACATCCAATGGAATATTATTTAGCTTTAAAGGAAGGAAATTCTGGCGTGTTTACAAGATGAATGAACCTTAAGGGTATTATTCTATGTGAAATGAGCTGGTCACTAAAGGACAAATACTGTATGATTCCACTTGTGTGAGGTATTTAGAGTAATCAAATTCACAGAAACTGTGGGCAGCAAGTCACCCAGGTGCCGAGGCAAGAGACTGAAGACACAAGCTGTTCCAGTATAATAAAGAAAATATATAGAATAAGAATAGTTATACTAGAAATAGATTATAGATATGATTATGAATATTATTAATCATTAGTTTATCGCATTATTCTTTATTCCAATATTATAATAATCTTTATTCTACAATTATAACCTAGGAAAAACCAGGCCATACAGAGGAGGTGAAGGGACACGGTGAGGAGTGACCAGAAGGTAAGTGTGAGCCCTCTGTTACGCCCGGGCAGGGCCACTAGAGGGCTCCTTGGACTAGCGGTAATGCCAGTGCCTGGAAGGGCCCTGATCCTTAGCAGACCTTGTCTAGCGATAGCACCAGTGCCTAGGAAGACACCTGTTACTTAGCAGACTGGGAAAGGGAGTCTCCCTTTCCCCAGGGGAGTTAGAGAAGACTCTGCCTCACCACCTCTTGTGGAAGGCCTGACGTCAGTCAGGCCCACCCACGGCCATCCAGAGGCCTAAACATCTCCCTGTGATGCTGTGCTTCAGTGGTGACGCTCCTGGTCCACTTTCCTGTTCCGCCGTGTATACCTGGCTCCGCCTTCTAGATGATAGTAGCAGAATTAGTGAAAATATTGAAGTCTTTGATCTCTCTGAGAAATGCATAGAAGAAATAATGACGTAAGCTGTCCCCTCTCTCTCTCCACCTCTGCTACCAAATAGGGAAGGGACCCCTGTCTGGTGGACACGTGACTCGCGTGACTTTACCTATCACTGAAGATGACTCACACTCCTTACCCTGCCCTCTTGCCTTGTATACAGTAAATAACAGTGTGGCCAGGCATTCGAGGCCACTACTAGCCTCCGCACCTTGGTGGTAGTGGTCCCCCGGGCCCAGCTGTCGTTTCTTCTGTCTCTTTGTCTTGTGTGTTTATTTCTATGATCTCTCATCTCCACACAAGAAGAGAAAAACCCACAGGCCCTGAAGGGCTGGACCCTACAGAGACAGAAAGTAGAATGGTGACTTTCCAGGGCTATGGGAATGGAGAAATCGGGCGTTATTGTTCAATGAATATAGAATTTCAGTTTTGCCAGTTGAAAAGAGCTCTGGAGATGAATTGTGATATTTGCACAACAATATGAAGGGACTTAGTATGACTAAACTGTACACTAAAGGATGGTTAAGATAGAAAATTGTAGTTTATATGTATTTTGCCACAATTTTTAAAAAATGAAAAGAAAAAAAGAATCAGATCCAATTTTGACTTTTGGACTGTACTATTTCTACTTCTATGGTAAAGTGAATGGTACTCCTGCCTTAGCAGATTTCAGACATGTTTACAGAAGATTTTTACTCATCTCTGTATCATGTGCAGTTAATAATAAATAAATAATATTTATTCGTTCAACAGAAAGTTATTAAACACTTTCTAATGTACCTGACACTATGCTGAGATGAATAAAACACATCTTCTGAGATATTTGCATCATTTTCTGTTCTTTAGATTTATTTTATAATTTTTATTAAATTGGTTATAATGATGCCCATTTATTTTGTTATGTTTTTTAACTCAAGAAAGTGCCATTTTTCTTTATTTTAGTTTACACTTTTGGTTGTTGCTTTTGATTCATTTAGTTTTTTGTTTTTGTTTCTGTTCCAGGACAGCATGTGTGTTATCTCTGCAATACACTTTCCATGTTTGTATTCATTGTTCTAATCAGTTTTTAATCTTCCTATATTGAGGAAGCTGAAATTGCATCATCTGTTCCTAATCTTCTGCAGCATCAATGCTGCTCTTCAGTGCCTCCAATGCTAATTTATCCATTTCCTAGTAGTCTTTTGTTACTTGTGTACTTCACCCTCACACATATTTTTCCTTTTATCTTGTTATACTTTTTCTTCTTTTGGATTTCAATTTTTTTAAGCCATGTATACTCGTAATTCCTAAAATTCGTATTAGATCATATTCTTTTAGTAACCTTTCCAGTAATGTTCTTTTTCCTGATCTACATGATTCCCCATTATCCTTAATTTCTTCATGTTTTCTCTTTCTTCTGTTTCATACAAGTGAGAGCTATCTGGGCTTGATTTCTGTAAAGAGGCTGATGACCTTTTTTGGCCCCTTTTTATGTCTATTTCTGTGAAAATCAAATTCCTTAAAAGCTCTATAACATAAGGGAAGATTCATGTGCTCAGTCACATCTTTTGATTTCCACTTTATAGGTGATAAAACTAAGGCACTAAGAAACTTTCCCAAGGTTACACAACCGGTAAGCAGTAGCAGTGAAGTTAGCAGTGAAACCTAGGCAATCTGTCTTCAGAGTCCATGACATAAACCACTGTGTCAAATACTTCCTGGTGCTTTTTCTTTTATCTTTTATCAATGTATACTATAATCAGAGAAGAACACATACACCATAAGTTTACAGCTTGATAAATATTTACAAACACAGCACACCTATACAGTCAGCTTCCAGAATATTATCAATTCCCAGTCTCTACCATGCCCTTGAGATTTACCATTGTTCAACTTTTTTAATAGGAAAAAATAGTTTCACCTGTTTTTGTACTTTTATACAAATAGAAATGTCAGTATTTATTGTGCCTGGTTTCTTTCTTAAAAATTACGTTAATTATATCCATTCAATAATTCTGTTGCTATAAAGTAATGGCATTGTAGGAATATCCTCAGTACATATTAACATATTCATTGTAATGCTGATGGACATATGGGTAGTTTCTATTTGTTTTTGTTTTTTTGGAGGGAGGAGGCCGTAAAAATATTGCATTTTAGTTAACATTTCAGATGTGTATATGTCTAAGGGTGGACTTTCTGAGTCTTAGGATATTTCGTTGCTCAGCTCTATTATATCATCCTGAATGATGTTCCAATGTGGCAGTGCCAGTTTAACTCAGCTACAGTGTGTATAAAGGCTTTCTTAATTTACTTATACAATGTGTATAAAGGTTTATTCACATTCTCAGCTGGTGTTTTAAAATCAATAGTTGTGTTTATCTTTTCGAGTAAACCATGTTTAATAAGTGTTTCCATTACACATAAATAACTTAACATCTTTTCACATATTTATTAAATATCTTGGGATCCTCTTTTTTTCTTCTTCTTTTCTTGAGACAGTATCTTGCTCTGTCACCCAGGCTGGAGAGTAGTGGTGTGATCATAGATCACCACAGCCTTGACCTCCAGGGCTCAAATGATCCTCCCACCTCAGCCTCCTGAGTAGCTGGAGGTACAGGCATGCACCACCACACCTTGCTGATTTTTTTTTAATTTTTTGTAGTGACAGGGGCTCACTATGTTGCCCAGACTTGTCTTGAATTCCTGAACTCTAGTGACCCTTTCATCTCAGCCTCCTGAAATGCTGGGGTTACAGGCATGAGCCACCACCCTGGCCACATTTTGGTATCTGTTTCTTGTGAAGAACCAAGACTTTTGTCCATTCTTCAATTTGGTTGTGTGACTTTTTCTCATTGTGTTGTAGATGTTCTTAATGTTTTCTGAATATAATGCCTTTGTTATTTAAGCATGGTGCAAAAGTAATTGTGGTTTTTGCCATTGAAAGTAATGCAAAAATGCAATTACTTTTGCATCAACTTAATATTTTTTCACTATGTTCTGCTAGCCTGTAGTTTCCCCATTCACTATTATTAGTGTCTTGTGAGGACAATATGATTTTTTTCATTTTAGTAAATTTTAATTCTTCAGTTTTTCTTGTTACAGATTTTTATGTACTGTTAAGTATCTTTGCTAATCTACATCAAAATGATATCCTCCATTCTTTTTCTATAAGTTTTTTTTACTGCCTTTCCATTCTTTTTTAAATTTTGAGTATGAAGTGAAATAAGGATCTTGATACATTTTATATCAAATATATACCTAATGAAGATCTTTTCCTCATCATACTACAGTTCATCTTCTCGGTGACCCCCGGTGGAGTTACAGGTGTAGCTGCTGTCTAGATTCTGTGTCCTTGGTTGTTACCTATCCTTATGCCAACATTATGACATATTTACCATAGATTTGAAGTACTATTGCTGTTTGATCCTGGACCTTCTTCAGCTTTCTTCTTCTGCTCCTTCGACCTTGCCTTTGGTTATCTTGGATTATTAAATTTATATTTGAATTTTAGAATTAGCTTGTTAATTCCTACAGTGACTAATGCATGCACACACACACACACAAACAAACTAGTGGCATGTACTGAACTTATAGATTAATTCAGGGAGAATTTGTATCTGTACAAATGGAATCATTTAAGCCATAAACATTTTGTAGCCCTCCATTTTGTTTTCTTCTGTTGCTTTTTTAAGGTTCTTTCAATAATATTTTTAGTGATTTTTTTGGTTTTAGCATAGAATTATATACCTTATGAGATAGATATATATGTTACACATTTCTAGATGTTTTATGATTTTTAATGCTTTTGCAAATCATAGCATTTATAATTTCTTGGATGCTATTGTAAAGAGTGCCATTTATAACTTCATTTTTCTAGTTGTGTATAGTCAGGCGTGAAATATTTAGTTAACCATGTATTCAGTGACTTTGACAAATGGAGCAATTAATATTAATACTTTGCTTGCAGATTACTTTGGGTTTCCTAGATAAGCAACCATCTATAACAGTGTGGTAATTATAATTTCAAATTGTAATTTCATTACTTTTTTTTTCCCTACTTAGTAGAGCATTATTATTTTCTTGTTTTATTTCACTTGTTGGCACCTCTGGTACAATATTTTTTAAAAAGAAAGTTGAGATAGTAGAAATTTTTTTATGTTTCCTACTCTCAAGGGAATTCAATATTCCAACATTGTGAGTGAACACAGATCACATGCAAAGTGGTGGAAGCTGAACCTGGTTGTATGTGTCTAAGGATGGGAGTCTATTGCTTTATTCTGTCTTCTTTCCTACCACTTAGCTTCTGCATAGTCTCCATCTCATTTTTGGCTAATCACTCTCTGGCTGTGCCATGAACACTTTCACCATTGGTAGTCAGGCTATTCTTTTTCTCTGCAATGAAGTCACCAAGCTGGTTCTATGGAAGGACTCTGAGAGTGTATTCCCTTCAAGAGGATGGATACCCAGTATGAAAGTCTCCAGGTCAAATTGAAAATTTGTTCCTAGAAAAAGTGATGTCCAAGACACAACATATGCTCTTTCTAAGGCCTTGTGACCCTCCCAGCATCCACCAGAGTAATACCCTTACCCCCAAACACACTTTATCACCCAGGGCCACCCAGCCCTATGTCCTCCACTGCTTCGAGTTTCCTGGGGCCTTCTCTCCAGATGGTGTGAAATTTATGGTGTGAGAGTTTCCCTGCTTCCTGGCTTTCAGGATATCTTCTGATTTTTTTTGATTATTTGAGCAAGAATGACATCTTCAGCCTTAATTATTTTCCTAGACTCCAGCTTCTGAAGGAATTTCTATCTTCAACTCCCATACCTTTTTTCTTTCCTGAGTCCTTGAAATATTCTGTCCTAGAATCATCTGATCTACTGTACAATGTCTTCAGGTCTGGTTTTTACCTTATTCAAGCCAACAGTTCCTCTCCTTAATAGAATTAATGTAAACTGTGAAAATGAACAGGAAAATACTTTGTAACATGTATATGACTTACATTCTGAGAAGAGGAAAAATAGTTAGTAATTTTTAAAATTCCACTTCTTCATAGTTTCTCATTGTTTAGCTCAGAATGCAAAGCAGCAAGATCCTTTAATAGTGTGGTAATTAATACTCAATGTGTGATGTCTCATTTTATTCAATTTACGCTTAGTATGCCCTGCCAAAATGCAATAAAAAGAAAATTAAAATAGCCAAGAAGGCATACATTATTAACACTTTTTTCCCCCTGAAGAGTAATTTTAAATAATATTCAGCGAATACAATGTCATCCAGGGCATTTGGAAATTATACATTTTATTATTAACAAATATTTTGGCTAAGGCTCATTACATGAGCAGAGGTAAAGCAAGTTATATGTATCTTTCTTTGAGTGTAAGTAGATAACTGCATAAGGATGGGTGTTGGATGCCCTTTATCTGTCAACCTCATCATGCAAGAAAGCTTAGTTGATGAGAGTTTATGGGAGAATATCTGAGAATCAGTGTGGTGCTGGTAGAGACAAGGCACCACACCTGCCCTCACACTCAAGCAGCCTTTGTTCAGAGTGGACCTTTAGGTAGCATTCAAGAAGGAAAACCAATGATCTCAGGCCTCCACTTCATTCAGTGTCCTAGAGGAAATAATGATTAAAAAGTGAATTAATCTTCTATTCCAGAAAACATGCTCTTCTGAGTATCCTTGTCAATACCACGGCCTCAGCATTGATGGTTTTTAGATATATTTTGTGTGTGCAACCTCACTTTCCTATGGAGAAGGAAGCAACACAGTATAGAATTCACTAGCATGAAAATAGGAACAGTAGGGAGCATAGGCAGAGAACAATGGGAATCCATATGCTTTTCAAGATTTTTAAAGATATGGAGGATATCTCTCCTTATCTGAAGTGCTGAAGAAAAAGAGGTGCTGGCCTCAGAGATCAGATGGTAGGAAAGGAAAAAAGGACAGCTGATGTTTTCATACAGTGGAAATTTGCAGAACACATAGAGGACAGGAAGAAATTGTGATCTCATCCTATCCAAGTCGGGGATATTCTAAAACTGAAACTGGATTTTGGCTTTTGTACATCCATCTTCTGCCTGCAATTTGGACTGGCACAGAAGGGAGTAGTTGACATGAAATGAATAGGAATAGCCCAGTTATTTTTATTTCTTTAGTTTCAGAAAATAAACCAACTTCTTTATTGTGTAAGGAAGAGCTCCTCGACCATTATTAGCTTTGTATTCCACAACTCCCTGCACTTTCATATTTAAAGACTATCACAGCCAAGATTTTCTGACATGTCATTTTCATCTAAATAAGTAATTGGGAACTTTCTTTTTTCATTGTTTTTCTCTCATCCCTCCCCCTACCATATATATGTGTGTGTGTGTGTGTGTGTATATATGTGTGTATATATATATATATAGATGTATATATGTGTGTGTGTATATATATATAGAGAGAGAGAGAAACTTGAAATGAAAAAAACCTAAATATATGGTCCTTTTCTCATGAAACCTATAAGATCGGTTTATATGCATAAAATAGACAGTTTAAGACCCCAAACTAAAGTCCTGATAAATCATCCTTCTTCAGATTAATTAGAGAAGAGTTTGGTTGAGAGTTGGGTCTTGAGAGAGGTAAAGAACTTGGATAGGCAAGGAGAAGTGGACAGAAGTTATAGTATGAGTAAAATTCCAGTGTCTAGGGAGAAATATTGTATGTGCAGAGCCCAGCCTGGCTCAATCAGGATATTCACATAGATACGTACTCTGAAGACCTAGGACCTAAGCCACCGCCCACTTCTGCACACCCCAATCATTCTCAAATTTTTATATTCTTGATTATGTTCTATTAGTCAAATTACAAATGAACTAGGGTCGTGGATCATGATTTTTTGACTAATTTTTATCCCTAGAAGTAGACATAAATGCTCTGGTATTAGTTACACAGCTAGGGGCTTTCAGTGAGTTTTCCAAGTAACTTCTAAGCTACTTGGTATTTTTGCTACTTTCCCGACTATATATAATATATATCATATAAATATATATATATTTTTCTAGTTGTTTATAGTCAGGTGTGAAATATTTAGTTAACCATGTATTTAGTGACTTTGACAAATAGAGCAATTAATATTAATACTTTGCCTGCAGATAACTTTAGGTTTCCTAGATAAGCAACCTTCTATAACAGTGTGGTAATTGTAATTTCAAATTGTAATTTCATTTCTTTTTTTTTCTACTTAGTAGAGCATTATTATTTTCTTGTTTTATTTCACTTATTGGCACCTCTGGTGCAACATTTTTTAAAAAGAAAGTTGAGATAGTAGAGATTTTTTTTCTGTTTCCTACTCTCAAGAGAATTCAAAATTCCAATATTGTGAGTGAACACAGATCACGTGTATTTATATTATATATATTTATATAATATCTATGTAATATATGTTATATATAAAAATATATATTATATATATAAATTGTTCCAATGACATTGGGCACAACAGAAACAGAAAATATCACATTACTGTATATTACTATATACATGTATATCACATTACTATATTTATATACAACATATGACATATAAATATATATATCCTATGTGATTGATGTGGTCGGTCATGCAGGTCTAAACTGTGAACCTTGTACACCCAATAAGAGAAACAAGAACTAAGGTGGTATGAAATTGTTGAGCCAGAGTGGTAGAGCACTTCTATAACAAAAAGTCCAGCAAATGACTATTTAAAAAGGGTATGAAACTGTCCTACTACTCTCTTGTAGAGACAGTTTCAAGATGAGGGTTGCTGTCTGTCTGGAGGAGCATTCTGGAAATGTATCAGTCTTGCTCACTGTAGCTTCCCATTTAGAAGAGGAAGCAGTAGAGAAAACTCAATATAATAACAGTTTTCAACCTCCCCCACCCAAGAAATAGCTTCTAAATCTCCAACTTATTCTCTCTTCAAAAGTGAACAAGTTGAGTGTGGTGACATACACCTATAATCCCTAACTATTCAGGAGGCTGAGGTGAGAGGATAGCTTGAGACCAGGCGTTTGAGACCAGCCTGGACAGCATAATGAAACCTTGTATCTGAATGAATGAATGAATGAATGAATGAATGAATGAATGAATGAACTGGTCAGATTTAGTACATTGTTTGCCTTTAATTATTTAATTATGAGTCTTATCCTATAAATGACTAACATTTCTCTCCATTTCCCTTTATATTGATTCTCCTGTGAAGGCCTCTACCGAAAATCATTTTGATATTTATAATAAAAACTATATTATGCTTATATATTATGGTGATTGTTACAATTGGAGATCATGAAAAGACACCTTGAATTCATTCTTACTAATAATAACACTGAGAATCTCCATTGCATCTTTCTCTCTCTCTCTCTCTCTCTCTCATTATACTTTAAGTTCTAGGGTACATGTGCACAATGTGCAGGCTTGTTACATATGTATACATGTGCCGTGTTGGTGTGCTACACCCATTAACTCATCATTTACATTAGGTATTTCTCTTAGTGTAACCCCTCCCCCATCCCCTCACCCCATGACAGGCCCGGTGGCTGATGTTCCCCACCCTGTGTCCAAGCATTCTCATTGTTCTATTCCCATCTGTGAGTGAGAACGTGCGGTGTTTGGTTTTCTGTCCTTGCGGTAGTTTTCTCAGAATGATGGTTTCCAACTTCATGTAGCTACAAAGGACGTGAACTCATCCTTTTTATGGCTGCATACTATTCCACGGTGTATATGTGCCACATTTTCTTAATTCAGTCTATTTTTGATGGACATTTGGGTTGTTCCAAGCTTTGCTATTGTGAATAGTGCCACAATAAACATACGTGTGCATGTGTCTTTCTAATAGCATGATTTATAGTTCTTTGGGTATATACCCAGTAATGGGATGGCTGGGTGAAATGGTATTTCTAGTTCTAGATCCTTGAGGAATTGCCACACTGTCTTCCACAATGGTTGAACTAGTTTACACTCCCACCAACAGTGTAAAAGTGTTCCTGTTTCTCCACATCCTCTCCAGCACTTGTTGTTTCCTGACGTTTTAATGATTGCCATTCTGACTGGTGTGAGATGATATCTCATTATGGATTTGATTTGCATTTCTCTGATGACCAGTGATGATGAGCATTTATTTCATGTGTCTGTTGGCTGCATAAATGTCTTCTTTTGAGAAGTGTCTGTTCATATCATTTGTCCACTTTTTGATGGGGTTGATTTTTTTCTTGTAAATTTATTTAAGTTCTTTGTAGATTCTGGATATTAACCATTTATCAGATGAGTAGATTGCAAAAATATTCTCCCATTCTGTAGGTTGCCTGTTCACTCTGATGGTAGTTTCTTTTACGTGCAGAAGCTCTTTAGTTTAATTAGATCTCATTTATCAATTTTGGCTTTTGTTGCCATTGCTTTTGGTGTTTAGTCATGAAGTCCTTGCCCACGCCTATCTCCTGAAAGGTATTGCCTAGGTTTTCTTCTAGGGTTTTTATGGTTTTAGGTCTAATATTTAAGTCTCTAATCCATCTTGAATTAATTTTTGTATAAGGTGTAAGGAAGGGATCCAGTTTCAGCTTTCTACGTATAGCTAGCCAGTTTTCCCAGCAGCATTTATTAAATAGGGAATCCTTTCCCCATTTCTTGTTTTTGTCAGGTTTGTCAAAGATCAGATGGTTGTAGGTGTGTGGTGATATTTCTGAGGCCTCTGTTCTGTTCCATTGGTCTGCAACTCTGTTTTGGTACCAGTACCATGCTGTTTTGGTTACTGTAGCCTTGTAGAATAGTTTGAAGTCAGGTAGCATGATGCCTTCAGCTTTGTTCTTTTTGCTTAGGATTGTCTTGGTAATGCGGGCTCTCTTTTGGTGCCATATGAACTTTAAAGTAGTTTTTTTTTTTTTTTCCAAATCTGTGAAGAAAGTCATTGGTAGCTTGATGGGGATGGCATTGAATCTATAAATTACCTTGGGCACTACAGCCATTTTTACAATATTGATTCTTCCTATCCATGAGCATGGAATGTTCTTCCATTTGTTTACATTCTCTTTTATTTCATTGAGCAGTGGTTTGTAGTTCTCCTTGAAGAGGTCCTTCACATCCCTTGTAAGTTGGATTCCTTGGTATTTTTTTTTTTTCTTTGTAGCAGTTGTGAATGGGAGTTCACTCATGATTTGGCTCTCTGTTTGTCTGTTATTAGTGTATAAGAATGCTTGTGATTTTTACACATTGATTTTGTATACTGAGACTTTGCTGAAGTTGTTTATCAGCTTAAGGAGATTTTGGGCTGAGACAATGGGGTTTTCTAAATATACAATAGGGACAATTTGACTTCCTCATTTCCTAATTGAATACCCTTTATTTCTTCCTCTTGCCTGATTGCCCTGGCAAGAACTTCCAACACTATGTTGAATAGGAGTGGTGAGAGAGGGCATACCTGTCGTGTGCTGGTTTTCAAAAGGAATGCTTCCAGTTTTTGCCCATTCAGTATGATACTGGTTGTGGGTTTGTCATAAACAGTTCTTATTATTTTGAGATACATTCTATCAATACCTAGTTTATTGAGAGTTTTTAGCATGAAGGACTGTTGAATTTTGTCAAAAGCCTTTTCTGCATCTATTGAGATAATCATGTGGCTTCTGTCTTTGGTTCTGTTTATGTGATGGATTACGTTTATTGATTTGCATATGTTGAAGCAGCCTTGCATCCCAGGGATGAAGTCAACTTGATCTTGGTGGATAAGCTTTTTGATTTGCTGCTGGATTCGGTTTGCCATTATTTTATTGATGTTGTTTACCATTGTGTGGGAGTCTAAGTCTCTTTGTAGGTCTCTCAGGACTTGCTTTATGAATCTGGGTGCTCCTGTATTGGGTGCATATGTATTTAGGATAGTTAGCTCTTCTTGTTGAATTGATCCCTTTACCATTATCTAATGGCCTTCTTAATCTCTTTTGATGTTTGTTGGTTTAAAGTCTTTTTTATGAGAAAATGGGATTGCAACCCCTGCCTTTTTTGCTTTCCATTTGCTTGGTAGATCTTCCTCTATCCCTTTATTTTGAGCCAATGTGTGTCTCTGCACGTAAGATGGGTCTCCTGATTACAGCACCCTGATGAGTCTTGACTGTTTATCCAATTTACCAGTCTGTGTCTTTTAATTTGGGCAGTTAGCCCATTTACATTTAAGGTTAATATTGTTATTTGTGAATTTGTTCCTGTCATTATGATGTTAACTGGTTATTTTGTCCATTAGTTGATGCAGTTTCTTCCTAGCATTGACTGTCTTTACAATTTAGTATGTTTTTGCAGTGGCTGGTACTGGTTGTTCCTTTCCACGTTTAGTGCTTCCTTCAGGAGCTCTTGTAAGGCAGGCCTGGTGGTGACAAAATCTCTCAGCATTTGCTTATGTGAAAAGGATTTTATTTCTCCTTGACTTACAAAGCTTAGTTTGGCTAGATATGAAATTCTGGGTTGAAAATTCTTTTCTTTAAGACTGTTGAATATTGGCCCCCACTCTCTTCTGGTTTGCAGAATTTCTGCCAAGAGATCTGCTGTTAGTCTGATGGGCTTCACTTTGTGGATAACTTGACCTTTCTCTCTGGCTGCCCTTAACATTTTTTCCTTCATTTCAACCTTGGTGAATCTGACAATTATGTGTCTTGGGGTTGCTGTTCTTGAGGAGTATCTTTGTGGTGTTCTCTGTATTTCCTGAATTTGAATATTGGCCTGCCTTGCTAGGTTGGGGAAGCTCTCCTGGATAATATCCTGAAGAATATTTTCCAGCTTGGTTCCATTCTCCCTGTCACTTTCAGGTACACCAATCACACATAGAGGTCTTTTCACGTAGTCCCATATTTCTTGGAGTCTTTGTTCTTTTCTTTTTCCTCTGTTTTCTCTAAACTTCTCTTCTCACTTCATTTAACTCATTTGATCTTCAATCACTGATACCCTTTCTTCCGCTTGATCAAATCAGCTACTGAAGCTTGTGCATGCATCACGTTGTTCTTGTGCCATGGTTTGCAGCTCCATCAGGTCATTTACGGTCTTCTCTACACTGTTTCTTCTAGTTAGCCATTCGTCTAATCTTTTTTCAAGGTTTTTAGCTTCCTTGTGATGAGTTTGAACATCCTCCTTTATCTTGGAGAAGTTTGTTATTACTGACTTCCTGAAGCCTACCTCTGTCAGCTTGTCAAAGTCACTCTCCATCCTGCTTTGTTCTGTTGCTGGCAAGGAGCTGCAGTGCTTTGGAGGAGAAGGGGCACTCCAGTTTTTATAAGTTTCAGCTTTTCTGCTCTGGTTTCTCCCCATCTTTGTGGTTTATCTACCTTTGGTCTTTGATGATGGTGACCTACAGATGGGGTTTTGGTGTGGATGACCTTTGTGTTGATGTTGATGCTATTCCTTTCTCTTTGTTAGTTTTCCTTCTAACAGTTAGGTCCCTCAGCTACAAGTCTATTGGAATTTGCTGGAGGTCCACTCCAGACCCTGTTTTCCTGGGTATCACCAGTGGAGGCTGCAGAACAGCAAATATTGCTGCCTGATCCTTCCCCTGGAAGCTTCGTCTCAGAGGGGCAACTGGCTGTATGAGGTGTCATTCGGCCCCTACTGGGAGGTGTCTCCAAGATAGGCTACACGGGGGTCAGGGACCAACTTGAGGAGGCGGTCTGTCCATTCTCTGAGCTCAAACACCATGCTGGGAGAACCACCGTTCTCTTCAGAGCTGTCAGTCAGGGACGTTTAAGTCTGCAGAAGTTTCTGCTGCCTTTTGTTCAGTTATGCCCTGCCCCCAGTGGTGGAGTCTACAGAGGCAGGCAGGCCTCCTTGAGCTGCAGTGGGTTCCACCCAGTTTGAGCTTCCTGGCTGCTTTGTTTACCTACTCAAGCCTCAGCAATGGCTAGTGCCCCTCCCTCAGCCAGGCGTGCATCCTCTCAGTTTGATCTCGGACTAGCAGTGAGCAAAGCTCTGTGGGTGTGGGACCCGCTGAGCCAGGTGCGGGATATAATCTCCTGATGTGCCATTTGCTAAGACCGTTGGAAAAGTGCAGTGTTTAGTTGGCAGTGTCCCCATTTTCCTGGTACAGTCTGTCATGGCTTCCCTTGTTTGGGAAAGGGAAAACCCCTAGACCCCTTGTGCTTCCCGGGTGAGATGATGCCCTGCTCTGCTTCGGCTCACCCTCCATGGGCTGCACCCACTTTCTGACCAGTCTCAATGAGATGAACCAGGTACCTCAGTTGTAAATGCAGAAATCACTTGTATTCTGTGTCGATCACACTGGGAGCTGCAGACCGGAGCTGTTCCTATTTGGCCATCTTGGAACAGACCTCCATTGCATCTTCAAGAGAGCAGAGGGAGTCAGAAGTGACAGCTTATCATTCTTCAGAATCTGAAGCTCTACCTAAGAAAATATTTACAATGATGCTCATTGTAGCATTTCTTATAATAGAAAAGAATAGGAAATACTGAAATTAGAAAATATAAGAAAATACCTAAATAAATCATTATGTGAAATATTCTATAATGTAGATATATCATCATTACATAATGGTGTGAAAAGAATTCTAAAACTTAATATTGAGTGAAAGCAGAAAATTGTAGAACAATATGAGCAATTTGAAATAACTAAGTAAACCCTAAAGTAATACTACATATACAAATGCATGCATGAATTTATATGTATAGAAATGAATCTGGAAAGGGGAACATCAAAATGATAACAATGAGAACCTCTGGAAAGTGTCTAGGATTGCAAGTGGTGTGAGACATACTTAAGGTAGAATTTAGTTATGTGTGATATATTAAAAAATGAATAATATTCTGTATTTTAACTCTAGAATTAACCAGTGTAAAATCTCATCTATTTATTACTGCTTAATTTTCTTTTTGTTAAATGTTGTATACTCCTTCCAAAACCAAGATTTCAAATAATGATGAAAAATATCAAAATGAAATTTCAACTTAAACTAATCTTTATATTAAGTGAGTATGAATCCACGTAACTCTCTGAGTATTTAAGTGTGCAAATAGTTAGATCCACATTTATTAAAAAAATTCTAAGAATGAGATCACATTTTATTAAAAATGTAATAAAATGTTTTAAATATAAATTTACTTAACTTATAAGGAGAACAAACTGTAATGATGACTGAAATTCAAATAAATGTTACCTTATCATAACATGTACCATTTCCTAAAATACTCTTTTAAGGGCAGCTTTTCGCACTAGCTGCTAAAATCCCTTTTCTCTATTTCCTGATTTTTCCTAGTTATGTTAATAATTTTACACTGACAAGGTTTCTGACATTTTGTTATATAACTATAACTTTTTTAAATTATACTTTAAGTTCTAGGATATATGTGCTGAACATGCAAGTTTGTAACATAGGTGTACATGTGCCATGGTGGTTTGCTGCACCTATCAACCTGACATCTAGGTATTAAGCTCCGCATGCATTAGGTATTTATCCTAATGCTCTCCCTCCCTTTTCCCCCACTCCCTGACAGGTCCTGGTATGTGATGTTCCACTCCCTGTGTCCGCATGTTCTCACTGTTCAGCTGCCACTTACGAGTGAGAATATGTGGTGTTTGGTTTTCTGTTCCTGTGTTAGTTTGCTGAGGATGATGGTTTTCAACGTCATCCATGTCCCTGCAAAGGACATGAACTCATTCTTTTCTATGGCTGCACAGTATTCCATGGTGTATATGTGCCACATTTTCTTTATCCAGTCTATCACTAATGGGCATTTGGGTTGGTTCCAAGTCTTTGTTATTGTGAATAGTGCCACAATAAACATACGTGTGAATGTGTTTTTGTAGTCGAATGAGTTATAATCTTCGGGTATATACCCAGTAATGGGATTGCTGGGTCAAATGGTATTTCTGGTTCTAGATCCTTGAGGAATTGCCACACTGTTTTCCACAATGGTTGAACTAATTTACACTCCCGTCAACAATGTAAAAGTGTTCCTATTTCTCTGCATCCTTGCTGGTATCTGTTGTTTCCAGACTCTTTAATGATTGCCATTCTAGCTGAAGTGAGATGGTATCTCATTGTGGTTTGGATTTTCATTTCTCTAATGACCAAAGATGACGAGCTGTTTTTCATATGTTTGTTGGCCATGTAAATGTCTTCTTTTGAGAAGTGTTTGTTCATATCCTTCGCCTACTTTGTGATGAAGTTGTTTGGTTTCTACTTGTAAATTTGTTTATGTTTCTTGTAGATTCTAGATATTAGCCCTTTGTCAGATGGATAGATTACAAAAATTTTCTCCCATTCTGTAAGTTACCTGTTTACTCTGATGATAGTTTCTTTTGCTGAGCAGAAGCTCATAAGTTTAACTGGATCCCATTCATCAATGTTGGCTTTTGTTGCAATTGCTTTTGGTGTTTTATTCATTTCAAATAATGATAAAATAGTCATTGCCCATGTCTATGTCCCAAATGGTATTGCCTAGATTTTCTTCTAGGGTTTTTATGGCTTTAGGTTTTATGTTTAAGTCTTTAATCCATCTTGAATTAATTTTTGTATAAGGTGTCAGGAAAGGGTCCAGTTTCTGTTTTGTCCACATGGCTAGCCAGTTTTCCCAGCACCATTTATTAAATAGGGAATCCTTTCCCCATTGCCTGTTTTGTCAGGTTTGTCAAAGATCAGATGGTTGTAGATTTGTGGTGTTATTTCTGAGGCCTCTGTTCTGTTCCCTTGGTCTATATATCTGTTTTGTACCAGTACCATGTTGTTTTGGTTACTGTAACCTTGAGGTATAGTTTGAAGTCAGGTAACATGATGCTTTCAGCTTTGTTTTTTGCTTAGGATTCTTGTGGCTCTACAGGCTCCTTTTCTGTTCCATATGAAATTTGAAGCAGTTTTTTCTAGTTCTGTGAAGAAAGTCAAGGGTAGCTTTATAGAAATAGCATTGAATCTATAAATTACTTTGGGCAGTATGGCCATTTTCACAATATTGATTCTTCTTGTCCATGAGCATTTGTTTTTCCATTTGTTTGTGTCCTCTTTTATTCTTGAGCAGTGGTTTGTAGTTCTCCTTGAAGAGGTCCTTCACATCCCTTGTAAGTTGTATTCCTGGGTATTTTATTTTCTTTGTAGCAATTGTGAATGGGAGTTCACTCATGATTTGGCTCTCTGTCTATTATTGGTGTATAGGAATGTTTGTGAGTTTTGCACATTGATTTTGTATCCTGAGACTTTGCTGAAGTTGTTTGTCAGCTTACGGAGGTTTTGGGCTGAGCTGATGGGGTTTTCTAAATATACAATCATGTCATCTGCAAACATAGACAATTCGACTTCCTCTCTTCCTATTTGAATACCCTTTATTTCTTTCTCTTGCCTGATTGCTCTGGTCAGAACTTCCAATACTGTGTTGAATAAGAGTGGTAAGAGAGGGCATCCTTGTCTTGTGCTGTTTTTTTAAATGGAAGGCATCCAGCTTTTGCCCATTCAGTATGATATTGGCTATGGGTTTGTCATATATAGCTCTTATTGAGATAATTTTATAGTAATACTGAAAGTAAATTCGAATGGATTAACTTCTTACTACCAGTTTCCAGTTTAAAAAAAAAAAAATCAGTTTCTTCATTCCTAAATTCTTTCTTTAATTGACAAAGTTTAGATACTGATCTTTTATCTTTTGACATTAAATTTTGATGTAGGAAAGTCTGAAACTAGTCTAATTTAAAACATAAAATTTTTCTACTTTCCTGGGAGAATTGTTTTCTTATTCTTGTAGTTCAGTAGCTTAACTGGTATATGAGTTAGAATTTAGTATTTTATGTCTATGTTTCATGGTATACTGTATGTCCCTTTAAATATTCAGGTTTTAAAAATTAATTTTAGAAATATATTTTTATATTTTTAAACAAATTATTTATTGAACTCTTTTTCCCACAAACAACAAATTTTCTTACATGAATTTTTTTATTTGCTTTCTAATTTTATAATTTCTGTTTATCTCTATATACTAGTATTTGAGTTTTTTCAAGGTAATTATTTTGCTTCATGTTTTTCTAATTAATTTGTTACTTCTGCCTTGCCGCTGAATTTTCAACCTTAGGTCTATCTGGACTATTCCACTTCATTTACTTCTGACATCATTTCCTCTTGTCTTTAAGTTTATCTTGAGGTTTTTTGTTGGCTGTTACATAGTTGTAAATGTTGAAAAGATATAATTAAAAAGTCTTCCCCCCATCCAGAAAACTTCTTCAAAAAGGTAGAAGAGAAAGAAATCAATTTTATTATTGAATGAGCATTAAATCAGAACTTGATTGCATCACAAGCAATCTGCTAGAAGTTGCAGACTTACAGAAATCTACATTTTTATATTGCCAAGCAGATACAATCCACTACATGTATGCTCTCAAGATAAACAAGAACTAGTCCTCAAGTAATAGAACTAAACAGCACCATTTGTCACACGTACTTCACCTGGTGAGCACCTGTATTTGCTGTTGGGCCTTATCCAGAGGAAAAATAAACTTCTAACATTTTTATGACAAGAAGTATTTTTGCAGCTTAAGACAAGGCATCTATGAAGGTTGCTACCCTCCGACAAACATTGGGAGATGAAAGTGCTATCTTGGTAATTACATTTCAAAGAGATAGCTCCCATGGTTTTGGAAAGAAATGCTTAAGTCTTAAACTTGGCAAGAGGCTTATTATTTAGGGTTTAAAAAGACTTACGTGCTTTTCAAAGAGAAAGAAAACAACTTAAGAGTTTTCTAAAGTAAATGCTTTAAGAAATGAAAGAAGGAAAACTTTCTTCCTTTATATTCAGGAGAGAAATTAAACCTCTTACTTTAATTTATATTTCCCCTTCCATAAACCCTTGTGAGTAATATCCTCCTTCTTGAGCCGTATTTTCTTCTACATCTGAATCTTTGACTTTCTTATTATTGATGAAAAAAAGACAAATGCTGTAAAATATTTGAAGATGTTTCATCTGAGCCAGATATTAGCGACTATGCCCGTCACACAGCCTCAGGAGGTCTTGAGAATATGTGCCCAAGGTGATTGAGTTACAAAGTGGTTTTATACATTTTAGGGAGACAGAAGTTACAAAGACACATATTAATACATGTAAAGTATACCTTGATTTGGCCCTGAAAGGCAAGATATCTCAAAGTAGGCTTCTAGGTGATAGGTAGACTCAAACATTTTATTATTGGCAGTTGGTTGAAAAAGGTTAGCTTTGCCTAAAGAGTTGAAGTCAGCAGAAAGAAATGCTTGAGTTAAGATAAAGAGGGTTGTAGAAACCAAGATTCTTGTTATATAGGGTGATGACTCTAAGTAGCAGACTCGAGAAAGAATAGATGTACATGTCCCTTATCAGACCTTAAAAGGTGTCAGACTGTCTGAAAAATACCTTGCAGGGGCCATAGGGTCTTAGCTCCCTAAAGGTCCACTAAAAATCACTGACATGAGGCAAATTGATTATTAGGAGAATAGGCACACAAATTTATTTAACATGTGTACATGTAAGCCTTCAGAATAAAGACCCAACTTCCCAGTGAGTTACAGAAACTTATATACTATCCTGAGGCCAGTAAATTATGCAGACTCAGAGCATGACCAGAAATAGGTAAATCAGTTTTACTAGCAAGGGAGGTTAAGAGAGAAAAGAAGAAGCTTAAGATGGCCTAGCTGTGTAGATGAACCTTCCTTCAAAATGTTCCTAAAGAGAAAGTAAATGGTAAATGTTTGTTTTCAGATTTTTTTTTTCTTTTTGAGACAAAGGTATCAGACTCTCAGTCTTTTCCGAATCAGGGAAAGACATAGAAAGGGGAAGGGGTTGCATTAATGGAGATTTTCTACAGGTGCAAATTTTCTCCACTTAAGATGGCTTTGCAAAGCCACTTCTGCCTGTTGGTGAAATGGTAGTAATGTCAAAATATGTCAATGAAATATATTTTGGGATAAATTATTTCAATTTCCTTAACCTAGTAAGGGAAAGAGATCATCAAAGAGTGCAAATTTCCCCCACAAAAGATGGCATTGCAGGGCCATTCCAAAATATGTCAAAGAAATATATTTTGGCGTAAAAGGTTTTAATTTCCTAAACCCAGTAAGGGAAGGAGATAATCTACAGAATGTGAATTTTCCCCACAAGAGATGGCTTTGCAGGGCAATTCCAAGCATGTCAAAGAAGTATATTTTGGAATAAAAGGCTTTGATTTCCTTCAGGGCCTGCTATCTGTCATGTGACTGTATACCACATTCATGTTGGAGTTTAGTATCTGATTGTTATGAAGAGTCTATTCTCTCAGTCTTATGATCTCTATTTTAAAGTTAATGTTGGTCAGTTATGTCTAAATTCCAAAGGGAGGAGGGTATAGTGAAGCACTTCTTAGTCATGGTCCAAAGTAATTTTTCAGGTTTCTTTGGCATCTTCTTGGTCAAGAGAGGAGGTTCATACAATTGATTGTGGGGCTTAGAATTTTATTTTTGGTTTAATTATAGTTCCCTTCCCCATTCATTTGCTTAGTTGTTGTTGTGTGGTTTTGTTGTTGTTGCTGTTGTTGCTTTTTCCCTAAGATTGGATGCAGGCTATTTTTGGGCTTCTTACCACTTTTCCAGAATATTTTATAGGCCTGTAGTCTTAACTCCCATAGTGAATTGGCCTGGTTATTAGTTTTCACATGTTTCAACACTTACTTTGCAGTGGTCATTTCTATAAGTTCTCAGTAAAATAGGATAATTATAAATATAGTTTCTGCACATCTCTGAAATGAATGCACTTGTGTGATTATTTAGAATTTTGTTTCCTCACCTGCGTAGCTACTGTGGGGTTGATCCCATGAGAACACCTTTTCTATTTGATATCCGGGAGGGAATGCCTTTTCTTAATTCACAAGAATCCCCATGTAGGCTGACTTGTCCCTATCTCAAATTGTGGCAAGTCCAGTAAGTAGTTTCCTTCTTCATTGTATTATCATCCTTTCTGTTTTTTGTTTGTTTGTTTGTTTTCAGGTGGAGGTGGCATTTCAATGTTCTCTCACTTTCGAAAGGGGCATTTTTTTTTTTGCGGGGGTGGTCTTTGTGTGTACTTCAAATGACTGGTCTCTGATACCAAGTTTTAGCTTCAGTTTTCTTCAAGATTTGTTAGATCCATCAGTGGCTTCAGAGTGAGATGATTTTACCTTTCTTATGTATACAATAGAGCAATTATGATAGCTAAGTTTTCCCAATTTTTGCCATTATCCCCATTCCAAACTAATCACTTGATATTTGTACCTAGCTCTCACAAAAGCTTTATAAGGTGAGTTTTGGAATTTATGTTTTACGCAATGAGACAGTAAGGCTCAAAGAAATTAGATGATTAATATATTGTCACAAGATGGATTGAGACAACATTTAAACCCAAATTTCTCCAATTATAAGGATCCTATTCTGAACCACTCTGCCTTATTGCTTCCTTCCAGAATTCTTGAGATGCACCAATGAGAGAGTCAGGTGGGAAGGGTTCCTTGGCAGAACCTCCCACCAACTTGTGCACTGGGAGGAATGTGCACTGGGGTGGAGCCTTGGGAAGGCGACACCATTTGCAGTGGGGAAGAGCTTGGCCTCTCCTTTTCCTCGATGGAACCTGGGATTCTATCTGTGAGGCAAGAAGCCCACTAGCAGGACTCGGGCTTTGCAGAGTGTCTCTGTTTCCCTTTTTGCCCAATAAATTCCATTTTTTCTCACCCTTCAAAGTATCTGCAAGCCTAATCTCTCATGGCTGTGTGACAAGAACCTGGCTCCTAGCTGAACTAAGAAAAAAGTCCTATAACACTGGTAATACAATGTATTTAATACTTGGTGTATAAATGTCAAACAGTCTATTATTATTAGTTATTTTATTCTATTTCAGTCCTCACACTATAATTTACTAATTGTATGATATTACATCAGTCACAGAAACCTCTTTGAACCTTGAATACTTCATTTGTAAAATCAAGATTTTTGTTCCTTTCAGAGTCCTTTATTATGTTTCACTGAAACTCAGATTTACTCATTTACTCCATTTATTCAACACATTTTAAAGATTTCAAAGAAAAAAAAGACACCGACTACTGGTATGGTAGAAGTTCAGAAAAATTGTGTTAGAAAAAGACTTTGAATGTTAAATTCTCAGTCTGCAGTTTTTCCCTATCCCTGACTACTCTCTTGACCTTAGATTCTAGGCCTCATTACTTTCACTAACTTACTAACTATAAACTGACCCCCATTGATTTGTATTATCTCAATTTTCTCTTCTGTTAAAAAGAAAATTGTGTCTTTTCTCCTCTTAAGTCTAACCACTCCATTGTGTAATGCACTGCACTCCAGCCTCCTGTTAAGAGACTTTGGTTCTTTGTTTATGCTTCACTCTTCCCTAAATGTGCAAATACTCTTTAAAATTAAAACTAATTAAAAAAAAAAAACCCTCCATGGGTCTCCTATTTCTCTCCAGGCCCTGACGTGTTTCTCACATCCCTTCATAGAGAATATATTTAAAAGAGTGGTACACTGTTGTGGTCCCCATTTAATCAGTTTCCATTAATTTTTTTTTATCCTATCTCCATCCTATGGTCAGAAATAACTTCCCTATTATTAAGTTCCAATTGGATTTTCTTAATCCTATTTTCCTAAAGCTCTGGGTAGCACTAAACATTGTTGAATACTGTGAAACAAAAAGTGTTTGAGACAGGTCTCAATCAATTTAGAAGTTTATTTTACCATGGTTGAGGATGGGCCCAGGAAAAAGAGACATAAGTCACAGTAGGATGTGTAGCTCCCACTTTTTCTAAAAAGGGTTTTTGAAGGCTTCAGTATTTAAAGAGGAAAAAGGTGGTTAGGAAAGAAAAGAGGGAGGAAAAAAGTAAGAGGGAGGGTACATAGCGAGGTAAGTGGTCACATGCCTGTGAGGTTTGATTAGCACACACAGAATCCACATGATGAATGTGAAAGGAGAGGGTAGTGGAAGAGTATTTGTCTTGTGATCAATACGTCTCCATTTTACGTAAGATAAAGTAAAAATAGAGTCAGGTAGAGGAAGAAGTCAAGTCTCTAAATATCTCCCAAAATTCTCTCCATCCCTACTGTAGTGTATAACTTGACACACCATGCAAGTCTCTCCTTCAGAACTCAGTTAACATTCATTTTGCTTTCAGAGGTTTTACCTGGTGCTAGCTTCCATATGAGTGTCTCCCCAGCAGTTGCTCTCAGCTGACAGGTACTGTCTCATCCAATTTCAAGTGCCTCCCCAGGCACAGCCAGTATCGTATGACTGGTCGATGTATGGTACAAAGGCTAAACAGTGTTGTTTTAACTTGAAACATCTATAACAGGCCATTTTCATCCCTGTAGAATGCATTGAAACCTCTGATTTAGCAGCATCATAGTTCAACATCTCCCTCTACCCAAGTTGGCTTCCCTCACCCAAGCCCTTCAGTAAGCTACATGTGTCTCTTTGTCAGAATTTGTTTCCTTGTGGAACCAACCTGTCACTATTAGCATTTATACCACTGTGATCTCTTACTTTTCCCTCTGACTTCACTCTGGTTCTTCAAGTACCTTCTGTACACTGCCCCTTAAGTGACTCTACTAAAATACCACTGGATCCTATCAAGATTTTGCAAAAGACCATGAGATAGATTCCCAACACAGTTAGTTTGTATTTTAGTGCCCCATACTTTATATTATAAATAATGAGAGTTAAAACATTATGCTTATCTAATAAACTTCTGCATCGCAAGTGCCTGACACACAGTAGGTTCTTAGCATTTTTTAAAAAGGTAAATGATTGATTACTCTTTACTTAAATTTCTTAATAAATAATAGTGAGAAAAGCTAGTACACTAAAGAACAGAATTTTAATTTCTACTCTGAGTCAAATGAGTTGTACGACCTCTGAATGAATTTTGCAACCAATATAATTGGAAAGTATATCAACCAGGTAAGTTCCAAGGAACTAACATATCTGACATTGCATAGTTGTGTATGTCTACCAACTTATGATCAACCTCTGTCAGAGCTTACAGATGAACAAACAAGACAAACAAGGGGTAAATTTGAAACTGATTAAGAAATATAACTCATACAAGTAAAATTAACTTAAGCAGTACCTTGAAAATAGAAACCTATAGTATTAATGTTTTATAAAATAAGAAGATGCTTCTCCATTTCTGTCCCTATAGATCCTTGTGTATTTATATATCTGAAATACACATGCCAATTACTCAGTATTTTAGGAATAAGTTAATGTTTTCCTAATAAAGCAAGGAAAAACTAACCACTCTTTAATGCAGGTTGTCTTGAAAACACTGAGATATACTTTATTGTTTTTCTGTATAGGATCACAATGTTCCACCCAGATATGTTATGTGAAATTATTTTCTTGCCAAGTTAGTCACTCAAACTATAAGTGTGAATGTATCTGAGTAAACACATGTCAGAATGTATCTGAGTAAACACAAGAGTGCCAATTGGCTTTACTTATATGTAATTTTGTAAAACAATAAAGTCCTACCAGAACAATATTTGAGGGCCATCTGTTATGCAGTAAATTTTGAAAGGCTAACTAAATCTTTTGTCATTTGAAAAAAATATCCCAGTAAAAAGAAGTAGAGAATTTCAGTCTACACTTAACAAGGAAAATCAACCTTCTACAATCCAGACAATTTTACTTTCCTAATTTAGTAGTCTTTAACACAATAAACAATCTTAGATAATATTTCATTTTTATGCTTAGCAATACATTCTGTTGAGACTAGAAATAGCAATGGAATTCCAGGGAGTGACATATTACCTCTTTCCTCAAAGGAACAAGCTATATTAACAATACTGTGATGAATGACTTAAGAATTGTTAATGATTAATAAATTAAAATAAATGTTCACTACCATGCTATGACAGATGTGTTAGTCTCCATACACAGTAAGTAACTAAATGTTGATTCCTGCTGTGAAAAATAAATACAATAGCAGCAGTTAGGGGTGTTTCTCTTAATCATGTAATGTGATATTCCTTCAGGAGTTGAGTGCCACTGCGAAAATTGTGCTGGAGAAAAAAAAACGATTTTCAGTGTCTCTCATTTTACCTTGGTGGGCTGTAAGAGATGTTTCAAATTAAAACAAGACTGTTTAACCTTTGTGTCATACATTCACCAGTCATAAAATATGGGATATCCCTGGGGAGGAGCTTGAAATTGGATGAGATAGCCCTGTCATCTTCAAACAACTTCTGGAGAAAAGTTCATATGGAAGCTAGTACCAGGAAAAACTTCTGTAAGCAAAAGGAATAGTGATTAGGTTCTGAAGGAGGGACTTCCATGGTATGCCAAGTTATGCATTACAGTATTGGTGGAGAGAGGTTAGGGAGATGCTTAGAGAGTTAACTTCTTCCTCTATTTGACTCTATGTCTACTTTATCTTATGGGATGCAGAGAGGTTAGAGAGAGCCTCTACCTTGATTCAAAATATAAATAAGATAGGTGGAGAATTTTGTAGCATTGTGTAGATGTTAATCTCTCTTAGCCTTTGTAATTATGCTCTGGTTATATGAGATGATAACTACTTAGGGAAGCTGGTTGAAGGGTTCTACAGGTGGTGTTCATTTAAAAATGAATGAAAATGCATTCTGCAGGACTCAGCTCTGCTATCACAAAGTGGGAAAGAGAAAGACTGGTTTGGAGCTGACAGGTAAGAAATTAATAACTGGCCTAGTTACTCTAAGGAGCTGTTGCTCTGTCCCCGGATCCCAGCCTGTTCATCTAGAACATATTGCTCCATTAGAGGTGAGAGTCACGACTTTGAAACGGGTTGCTGGCTCTTCTCAAGACCTCCCACTGTGACTTTAGCAAGTGTAACTGCTTTTTAGAAAGGTTGTCACCTCTGCAAAGGTCAGCCTCCTATTTCTCTGAGACTTGAACATTGCCATTACTGCCCAGAGAATGGGAAGAGAGAGGATTTACTGCTTGAAAATCTTCTTAATAAATCGTTAGCTCAGCAGAGATGTGTTTCCGTAATTTATGGAGGAAGTGATGAATGACTAGAAAATACATCCTTCCTATTAAAGTGAGTCCTTGGCCTCTTGCCCAGCCCCTCCTGGTAAACGGAATGGTCTAGGCCAAGGACACCTGCAGCTGTATTGATGCTTGAGGGGCCCTGAAAAACTGGCATTCAAGAAAGTCGGTGTGTGTGTGAGAGAGAGAGAAGAGAGAGAGAAAGAGATGTGAGAGGAGAAGAGGTTCACATTTCATGGGGTAAGGCTGAGAGAGAAGCTCTAACTGTTCATTTAGATAACGAGGATGCAAATGTGAGTTAATGAGTCCTGCACTTGTGGCCAAATATTCATCTGGAAGGTTAGGATATTTGAATTTGGTGGATATCCAGGGGTCTGTGGAACACATAAGGAGCCTTTGGCTATTGTAGGGGAGGAAAGCAGACAGAGGAGGGTGGCCAACACCCCTAAAATAAAGATAAGCTAATAAAATAAAAGCATAGCAAATTTATTTGTATCATAGCTTTACATGCCACAACAGCCTTCAGATTAAAGACCTCAAAGACGGAAGAGAAGGGATCTGATTTGATGGTTATGTTTGATGAAGCAGGGACAGCTATGCAGAAATGGGTATGAATTAATGGAAATAGCCTGAGTGGGGAACCCCAGCAAGGTCTGTTCAGATTCTTGTTGGCTTCTCTGTGTGGCACTTCTCTCTTCCTGGGTTTGTGGCTAGACCCTTCTGGGATGAGGTTTCTAAATTTGTTAATGGCTAGCTGTTATACAAAATAACTGTGGAAGGTTTGAGTAATGGTTTTAGGCTTTGTGGCTGGTTTTGGGGAAAAGAGGCTCTGGTTTCCATGATTCACGTTGGGAAAGAGGAATTTCAGTTTCTGTGGGTTTCCTCGGAGGAGAATAAGGAGAGAGAGACAGGAGAGCGGAAGAAGGTTAGAGAGAAACTGTTTCGGAGGCCTTCATTTTGTGGTATTGTTTTCCGAGCCCCAACACTATCCAACCTTTATTTCTCTCATAGAATAAGGAAAAAGAGCAGGAAACAGACTGAAGGAAATAAAAGAAACTCAGAAGAATAGAAAAGACAGGATCGATATAAAGGCAAGTAAAAGAATGGTTGCCTTTTTTAAAAAAGGCTAAGATACAAATTGAAATCTGGCATCAGACTGTTTCTGTAATAACCAGTTGTCCGCCACCTTGTCTGAAATCTGATGTCATTTTTATTTTTAAATTGTTCAGGAGCTATCAGAAATGCATTTATTCTGTCTCCTCTAATTTGCAAAAATGAAAAATCCCAGACATCATGACAGCTTGGCATACATTTCCTGACACATTGACCTGAGCTTCCTCTGATTGGTCTGACCTTATGGCAGCAGATTTGGGGGTTGCAGTTTGCCTGGCCCACAGGTCTTAAAAGTCAGCTCCTTGACCACCAAATAAAAGACAGTCTAATAGGAGCAACTGGAAATACTCTCCCTTAATTCTCTCCAAAGACATTGCTTTACAGTCTTTCTCCAAACTGTGTTATAGATTGCCTCCTATTCTTCCCTGTTTGTAGATTAATTAGGGAGTCTCAAACTCTTAAAACTTGGTGGTCTCTCTTTCAGAGAAAGCTTTGCTTTGTACCTACCCATGACACTTATTTCTAATTCCAAGTTTCTATGATTCTAATGGTGTTCTCATAATCCTGAAGGTCTTCCTTTCCTTTGGGGTCATTATTAACCCATGATGGTTAGCTCTAACTATGAACATTTTCAACAGGCTGTCATTCCTGTGCATTAACTACACTCGCATCAGCACATAAAAAGGCATTTTGAATGCTGCAAATTGGCTTGTTAATAACTCTGCAGATCTCTTCTGTTTGCTTTTGCTTAACCTACACTCCTACCTCATCTTTCTTACTTATCCGTTTGGGATCCTGCCTTCTGCTTTGTCTTCTCCTGGTTGGTTGTTATTTTTCCAGTCCACTTCTTTTCCCAGTCAACTATTACTGCCCAGCTCATTCTAAATGTTTCCTCAAGCACGAGAGGTTTGTGTAAACACCCAGTTTCCTTCTAAATTCCTCCGTAGGAAGCTCCCTCTAAATGACCAGGTCTCCTCACATTTTATGATATCTTTCCTTATGAAAGACACTGGTGGATCTGCTAGCATTTTTTTATTTCTTATCTAAGTTCCTGTAGGTCTCCCGTCTCACTCAACATCTATACTAGTGTGTTCCCACACTGTTATAAAGAAAAGCCCAAGACTGGGTAATTTAGAAAGGAAAGAGGTTGAATTGGCTCACAATTCTCCATGGTTTGGAAGGCCTCAAAAAACTTACAATCATGTTGGAAGGCAAAGGGGAAGCAAGGCACCTTCTTCACAAGGCAGCATGAGGGAGAAGTGCCAGGCAAAGGAGGAAGAACCCCTTATAAAACCATTACATTTCATGAGAACTAGCTCACTATCATGAGAACAGCATAGAGGAAACTGCCACCATGTTTCAATTACCCCCACGTTGTCTCTCCCTTGACATGTGGGGATTATGGGGATTACAATTGAAGATGACACTGGACCAGGGACACAAAGCCTGATCATATTATTCTGCTGCCCCTGGGCCCTCCCAAATCTCATGTCCCTGTTACATTTCCAAACAAATCATGCTTTCCCAACAGTCCCCAAAAGTCTTAATTCATTCTAGCATTAACCCAAAAGTTCAAGTCCAAAGTATCATCTTAGACAAGGCAAATCCCTCTGCCTATGAGTCTGTAAAATCAAAAGTAAGTTAGTTACTTCCTAGACACTATGGAAGTACAGCTGTTGGGTAAATACACCTGTTCCAAATGGAAGAAATTGGACAAAACTAAGGGGCCACATGTCCAAAATTCAGCAGGGCCATCACATCTTAAAGCTCTGAAATGATCTCCTTTGACTTCATGTCTCACATCCAGGTCACACTGATATAAAGGTAGGTCCCCACTATCTTGGGCAACTCTGCCCCTGTGACTTTGCAGGGGATAGCCCCCATTCTGGCTACTTTCATGGCTAGCATTGAGTGTCTTCAGCTTTTCCAGGTGCATGGTGCAAGCTGTGGTTGGATCTACTATTCTGGGGTCTGGAGGATGGTGACCCTTTTCTCACAGCTCCACTAGGCAATGCCCCAGTAGGGACTCTGTGTGGGGGCTCCTAACCCACTTTTCCCTTCCACACTGCCCTAGCAGAGGCTCTCTATGAGGGCTCTGCCCCTGCAGCAAACTTCTGCCTGGATATCCAAACTGCCTTCATCATTCAATTACCTCCACTTGGTCTCTCCCCATGGGAAAGCATGGCAGTCTCCCCAGTGCTGTTCTCGTGATACTGAGTGAGTTCTCATGAGATCTGATGGTTTTTGCTTTGCTTGGCACTTCTCTCTACTGTCACCTTGTGAAGAAAGTGCCTTGCTTCCCCTTCACCTTCCATTATAACTGTAAGTTTCCTGAGGCCTCCCCAGCCATGCTGAAATGTGGATTAATTAAACCTTTCTTTCCTTTATAAATTACCCAGTCTCAGGGAGTTCTTTATAGCAGTATGAAAACAGACTAATACATCCTCAAAACCCTCTTTATTCTCTCTTTGCTCTGAGCCTTCCAACTTTTTCCTTCAAGTCCCTGTTCTCTATTATCAATGTAAACAAATTATGCATAGTTTACAGTATCAAAATAGTATCTTTTATTTCCTTCAAAATGGAATTATATTAAGATATTCAATATGCTTGTTCAGCTATGTACATTTCCACTGATAGAAAGCCAGAGTTTGTGTCTACTTCTCAACAAGTAGCAATGTCTTTTATGGCACTGGTTGATCACTTTGGTTGCCATTAGAATTATTGGGGAGTTTACCAAAAAACACTGATTCCCAGACCACAGCATATATAATTTGGCTATATTGTATACAGATTGACTTCCACATTTAACTCAGGTTTCCTAGGGATATTTCTCAAATGTGTAGGAAAATAGAGTAACAAAAGAGAGCTAAAGTTTCATTTCATGGAAGAAGCATAGCAGACTTCAGAGTTGTTAAGGTAACTGTAATTTGCAAGGTAGAATACCTTAGAGGAGTATGTATTTTTTTTTTTTTTTTTTTTTTTTTGATGTGGAGTCTTGCTCTCTCACCCGGACTGGAGTGCAGTGGCCGGATCTCAGCTCACTGCAAGCTCCGCCTCCCGAGTAGCTGAGACTACAGGTGCCCGCCACCTCGCCCAGCTAGTTTTTGTATTTTTAGTAGAGACGGGGTTTCACCGTGTTAGCCAGGATGGTCTCGATCTCCTGACCTCGTGATCCGCCCGTCTCGGCCTCCCAAAGTGCTGGGATTACAGGCTTGAGCCACCGCGCCCGGCCGAGGAGTATGTAAAATTTGCTTTTGGCTGGCCCGTTTAATTCTTGGCTAAATCTTAGATTTCATGTGGGCAGGATGAGATTGCACAAGGTCTGGCAGAACATACATGAGGGATTGAGTCCTGAAAAAAGATATTAGATTTGGAGATACCTGGAGTTTTTAATCTAAAGTTGAGATCTCAGCAAGACGTCCTCCTGAGAATAACGTTCATAACCTAATAGTAAAAGCTATTCCTTAGTAGAAAGAAGAATACTAAAATAGACTTTTCCTGACAAAGTCAAAACCTAATCTTTAGCAGTATTAAAAGGATCTGCTAATAATTTAAGTGCTTTTCAGAAAAATACATGCATATACATAGGTACACCTGTGTGTTGCATAGAATAAGAAATAATATCTTTAATATACAAATTCTAATACAGTTTTCAGAAGCAGGCATTAATAGGAATGGTAAAATGTAATCTATATGGAAAAAGTCAATAGTTACCAATAGACATATGAGCCAGACATGTGAATTAGCATATGTGGATTTTAAAATAATTACTATAAATATGTTGAAGAAATTAAGGAAATTTAATCTGATAAATTTAAAATCAATCAAATGAGAGTTTTAAAATTAAAGTTATAAAATTTAAAATATTGAATCCATTGGATATGTTTGTAAGCAGATTGTACACAGAAAAATTTGAGAACAGTGAAAGCTAACATGGATCAATAAAAATGACAAAAAAGAGAGAGAGAAAAATCAACAGAGCATCATAGAATATTGAGATGATATCAAACATTCTACCATACATGTAACTGGAGTCACAAAAGAAGAAGAGAGAGAAAATGAGGCAAAGTATCGTTGATGAAGGACATTAACCCATAAATATGGGAATCTTAGAAAGCCACAAACAGAATAAATAAAAACAATGCCACATGAGTACCTCATAGAAGAACTGTTGAAAATCAAAGTAATGGAAAAATAGATATTTCATAATGCCATGAAATGTCTATTTCACCATGAAAACAAAAGATAAAAAATGCACACCTATCTGACAATGTAGTTTCAAAATAAAGAAAGAAAAATTGGCATACACAACTTAAAAGAGGAAGAAAATACCTAGCAAGTATATTTTGAACTTTCAATATTCCTTTCAAGGAACATAGATCAATGGAACAGAATAGAGTTTAGAAATAGAAAACTTATGGAAAAAATATAAGAAAATGTAGGTGATGCTGGGTTTGACAATCAATTTTAAGACACCACATCAAAAGCACAATACATTAAAAAAATTGATGAATTAGACTTAATTTGAATAAGCTCTGCTGAGTGCATTGTTAAAAAATTAAAATGCAATACACAGTCTGAAATAAATATTTTCAAAATAGACATCTAATAGAGGACTTGTATTCAAAATAAATAAAAATGATTAAAACTTACTGATAAGAAATTAAGCATTCCAATTACATAGGTTGGCTTTGGCACTGGATTCTTAGTTGTGACACAAAAAGCATAGCATCAAAAGAACAAGTAAATAAATTCAACTTCATCAAAATTAGCAAGATGTGTGCCTGAAAGGACACTATCAAGACAACCAAAGACATCCTACAGACTAGAAGGACATATTTCCAAATCATACATATGACAAGGGATTAATATCCAGACTATATATAGAACTCCTACAACCCTGCAACAAAAAACAACCCAGTTCAAAAATAAATAATTTTCATAGACATTTCTCCAAAGAGAATATACAAATAGCTAACAAGAACATGAACAGATGCTCAATATTACTAGGAAAATATAAATCGGAACCCCATGAGATGGCATTCACTCTCACTAGAATGGCTATCATCAAAAAACAAAAACAAAACATAACCACAACAAAATGAGAAATAACAAATGTTGTTCAGGATATGGAGTAATCAGACCCTTCATACATGAATAACGAAAATGTCAAATGGTGTAGCTTCTGTGCTGAGGAATTTGGCAGTTCCTCAAAAAGTTACATAGATTTACCATTTGGCTCAGTAATTCTACTCCAAAGAATCTACCCAATGAATTAAAACAGGTATTTAAACAAAATCTTGTACATGAATGGTCATAGCAGCACTATTTACATCAGCCAAAAGGTAGAAACAACACAAATGTCTACAAACTAATGAATGAATCAACAATATGTAGTATATTCATAAAACAAGTATTGTTCAGACATAAAAAGTAATTAAGTGTTGATATACTCTATGATGTTGATGAACCTAAAATATTATGGTAAGTGAAAGAAGCCAGAAACAAAAGAGTACATGCTGCATGACTCCACTAATATGAAATGTATGAAACAGGTAAATCCTTATCACAGAAAGCAGACTAGTGGTTGCTAGGGAGTGGGGAGAGGAGAAAGAGAGGAGATTCCTCTAGGGATAATGAAAGTGTTTTGGAACGAGATAAAGGTGATGGTTGCACAGAATTGCGAATGTACTAAATGCCACTAAATTATACATTTTAAAGGAGTTGATTATGTGAAATTTTATCTCAATTTTAAAAATACCAAAAAGTCAGTAAAGGATCTGAAGAATCATTTCACCAAAAAAGACAGAAAATGGCAAATAACTATATGAAAAGATGCTCAACATTGTTTATTATTAGGAAATTTAAAATCAGAACACCTGTGAGATATCAATACACATTTATTAAAATGCCAAATACAAAAGATATACTACCAATTACTGGCAAGGATGTACAGCAGCAGTTCTCTTTCTTTGCTATAGGAATTCAAAATTATACAACTAATTTAGAGGATAACTCTAAAATTCTCTACAAAGCTAAATAAGGTCTTACTATATGATTCAGCAATCACACTTCTAGGTATTAACCCAACTGATTTGAAAATTTATGTCCTTACCAAAACCTGTATACAATGTTAATAGCACCTTATTTATGACTGCCAAAAAATGGAAGCAAACAAGGTGTTCTGTAATAAGTGAGTGAACAAGCTGTGGTACATCTATACAATGGAATTTTATTCACTAATACAAAGAAATGAACTGTTAAGCCACAGAAGTACCTGGATAAATCTTTAATATATACAATTAAGTAAGCAAAGCTAGTCTCAGAAAGCTACATAGTATATAATTCCAATTATATGATATTCTGAAAACAGCAAAAAACAAACAGAGAAACTAAGAAGAAATCAGTGATTGCCACATGTCTAAGCATAGTGTATGTAGGAAGGAGGTAGGCTAAGAGAAGGACAAGAGATTTTTTCCAGGGTGGTGAAATTATTCTATATAATAGTTTAATTTTAGATAATTAACACGACGTATTTGTCAAAGCCCACAGAACTTTATTGCACAAAGAGTGCCATATCACATATTAGGTCAGAAAATCCCAGGATGAATGGAAAATTGTGATATAACATGATATCAAAATATATGAAACAACCTTACTGAAGGGGATGAGGGGAAATGGTGATGACCTAAGTAACCTTAGTTATGAGTGAAATCCTTAAGACTAACTAAAGCCAAAAGGAGCCATCTATAAACATTGCACTCTAGTTGATAACCCCTTTAGAGGGAATACTGGTTAACTATTTTGATAGGGCTATTCCTGTATGCTGAAATCAAACAATTAAGTCAATGAATGGTGGATTGTGGGAGCACCTTTCTTATTGTGATGACAGAGTTTACAGATAATCAAGGAGAAGCAATGAGAACGACCCATGTGGTCATGGATTACAATTAGAGACTTCCATATGAATTCATGTTTACCTTAATACAGGTACAAGTAATTACACATAGACATATTTATAGATATGTGTATACATTAGAATCATCATCCCATATGTCATTAATCATTTAGCTTCTAGTTGATAACCCCTTTAGAGGGGATACTGGTTAACTATTCTGATAGGGCTATTCCTGTATGCTGAAATTGAACAATTAGGCACATGGATGGTGGATTGTGGGAGCAGATTTCTTATTGTGAAGTCAGAGTTTACAGATAATCAAGGAAAAGCAACGAGAATGACCCAGGTGGTCATAGATTAGAGTTAGAGACCTCCATATGAATTTATGTTTACCTTAATACAGATACAAATAATGACACATAGACATATTTACAGATACATGTATAAATGAGAACCATCATCCCATATGTCACTAATCCTTTAGCTTCCAGGAAACCCCTAAGTATGTATTTAAATTTTGTATCCGCCTTCAGAGTGTTGTGATTAGAAAATGTGTTTGTTAAATTCTTCAGGGAGAGGATGTTGAGACTGTAATAGGTTTGTTGGGGGTCCATGCCTGGTTAAGATAAAAGTGGAGAAAGTAGGATGGAGCGAGGGGAACTTCAGACAATTATGCAGCTCTGACGCTTCAACCAAGCTAAGGGGGAACTCCAGGACAAACATATGTCAACGGAGGAGTCCCACATGAGCAGAAATGGCAAAGCCCCAGTAAGTTCTTCCTGTGCAGTCACTGGTGGGAGGCTGCCTGAAAGTCCATGACCTCAACTCAAAAGCTCAGGTAGTTCCCACAGGTTCTAACACCTAGAGGCTCTTAGCTCCAGTAGCACTCCTTGGAACTGAATGGCAAAACCTTTCTTTAAGAAACATCTGAGCAGCAAGAGGTGGGCAGAAAGTTAGTCAGCCATCATTTATTTAGACTTTGTCTGTGTGTGCATTGGAAAAGTTGAACATCGTGAGATACAGATCACATTGATAGAACAATACAAAAGCGGATCATAAGGTAATTCATGCTCAACAGATTGAATTAATTTTTGAAGGCAGTAAAGAAATTGAATATCTAGTTTGTTTTTATTACAGATCTTCCAAACATGCAGGGAAAATAGAAAACACAAGCATCCAAAATATCCTAATTTATTTTAAAAGAAATGCGTGAACTTGTGGAAAAAATAAGTGCATGGAGGTTGTGAGAACAACTGTGGATACAGGTTGTTTTTGCAACCAAGTGTTACCATTGTGTAAATTATTATTTGATAATTTGGTATTATGTGAGAAATGTGCGCCTCAGATAAAGGGAAATGAGGAGTAATGTGTGAGGACGGGTTGGAATGGGGGTTAAGTGACAGACTTATCATTTCAGGAGTCAATAACTGGCATGCAATAGGGAGCTCTTTTGAATCCATGGTCACATATTTTGTTAAGTTGAAAGGTTTTTAAAGTATTCTGCTTCCAGCGTTAATAACCACAGCATCTTACTGAGCTCTCAGGAAGCCACTTGCTCTTACCTCATCTCTCCACTTAACACTGATGGTTTTCACCTTCAGTTTAGTATCTTGGTGATCTTAGTGGCTTTACACAATTTGTTAGCTCCTTTATCGACTACTTATTTTAAACAAAAATCAACCAACCAACCAATGAACCAAACAACAACAACAGCAACAAAACACAACTCCTGTTTTCGATTGTGCTGACTGCTAAGTTACAAGAAGGTCAGTAATGTAGAATATTTTGCTTTACTGTCTATTTAAAACACCCTGTAACCTCGGCTGCAAAAATCACCTGTTTGTTCTTCAACTGACTTTCAGAATTTCTACATCTTCTAATTTTTCTGCCTAACCCTTTCCCCTGAGAGTAGGGTCCAGCAGTTTTACCATGATTTATGGAATTGTATAGATATTGTTTTTACAGCCTCTAAAGAATTTTAACATGTGTGCTTCTAATAATCTCTCATATTTGAATAGGCAAAATCATTCTAAGAAGTTGAGGATTCTGCCATCTGATTTTCTCTTTGTGTTCTTTCCAAAGACATTAGAAAGAATTGTGAGCCCAGGAGTAAAGACAGAAAGCAAAGGAACACTTTCATTGGTATAGTTTCATATTCCCTGCTGCTGCTATGAAATAAGATTTTATACGGGAAAAGGGAAGTGGCGGCGGGGGGCTCTGGGTTTGGTGAAGCCTAAATATTGTGCTTTTTCATATTTTTTTGTTTGTTTGCTTGTTTGTTTTTTTGAGACAGGGTCTTGCTTTCTGGCCCAGGCTGGAGTACAGCGGCATGATCTCTGCTCACTGCAGCCTCTGCCTTTGAGGCTCAAGGGATCCTTTCATCTCAGCCTCCCAAGTTGCTGGGACTACAGGTGCATGCCACCATGCTCAGCTAATGTTTTAATTTTTATGTGGTGAGAAGGTCTCACTATATTGCCCAGGCTGTTCTCAAACTCCTGGGCTCAAGCAATCCTCCCACCTCGGCCTCCCAAGTGCTGGGTTTACAGGCATAAGCCACTGTGCCCAAACAGACTGTAAAATTTAAGCACAATTTTGTAAATGCAAATAGAAATTCAGAGACGAAAGTTTACATTTCATTAGTTCCCAGTGAACCAATTTCATCCAATGTAGCTACCCACTGCTACCAAACCTCAAGATCTTGTGAGGACAATGGACAGAGTGGTTAAACCCCACGAGAGAAAACACCACAGGCAATTGGGGATGAAGTGGTGAGAGAAGACAATTGGGGATGAAGTGGTGAGAGAAGGTGAGACATGTTTCAAGTCACCCAGACTACCTGGACCCAGTCTGACTCTTCCTTTTTCAGACTAGTTCCTCTCGAACTCATTGGGTCTTGAACTGGGCTGTTAAATTTAGGTCATTGTGCTGTCATCAATTGTTGAAATTTAAGTTTGATTCAGAATATTTACAAAAGTTGGGAAGCTTCTGTTTCTAATTCTTCTTCCTTGTGTATTCACCTCTCTACCCTATTTTGCAGTAGAAACTCTTCACCAAATTAATTCCAACACAATGATAATAGTTACCATCATGCTTATATGTTTCCTAAGCCCCTGTGTTTTCCTCTCAGGGCATTATTATAATTCCTTTACTTTCATTCCTCCCAATGTTTATATACCTATGAGTGCCTCAGGAACAGACCTCTTTCACTCAAAAGCAGTCACATTGTTCATTGTAATGAAACAGAGACACTCACAATCATGGTATTCTCTATTCGTCAGATCCATTTATTTATGACTGAATAATACAGCTTCTGAATGATTGATGATTTCTACCTGCCTATGCAATAGCAAGAAATCTCTTCATTCTTGCAATTCAGATTTAAGCTTGAATCTAAATATTGCAGGTAAAAACAAGTTATATAAAGGAAAAATGTTATTTGAGAGTCTCTTAAATTGTTATGATTGTTGCTCCTAAGTATTTATGTAAGCAGTATCTAACAGTATGTTGGCTACAGGGAACAAAATGTTATCAGAGGTGCACATCACTGCTCTGTGAGTTTACACTTTGAATAGCTGTGTATACATTTCCAAATATGTATGTATGTGAGTGTGTATGTGTGAAATGTGTACACACAACACAAACCCACAGAATCCAGGGAAAGCCAAGGAAGAAAATGGGCTGAACACTCTAGAAAATAGTAATGATTGCAATATTAGTTAGGGATGTGCTATGTGCATGAATTGGGATGTATTTCTCAACAGATGATATCACAAAATTTGGAATTTATTAGAAGGCACTTGTAAGTTCCCTAGAACATATTTATTGATTAAAGAAATGCAAAAATTAGTTTTCAATAGAACTTTTCTTTTTAATTTATGTTAGGGGAGGTAAGTGGCAATAGACCAAATGTTTAGTAAAGCTACATAGAGATCTCTGAATTTGAGCAGTTTCCATTTGGTCATTCTCAGTGCTTCACATGTTGTTATGATGTGCTTGCTTTAAACAACATGCAAGTCATTTATTCAACAAAAATGTGTAGCATAAGCACTGCATACCACTCACTGTTCTGAGTTACAGAGATACAATGTGCACAAAAGAGACAAGGTTCCTGTCCTTTTAGAGTTTACATTTTAGTTGGGAAGACATATTTACTTGTGTGAATATGTGTTTAATTAAAACTGCCATAAAGAGAAATTTGAGGATGAGGAAGGAGAACTAACCTAGTCTAGGGATGAAGGTGGTGAGGAAGTGCTTCTTGGAAAATAAAATAAAATAAAATATATATATATATATATACACACACACACACACACACACACACACAAGGATCTAGCAAGTATGAGTTAATTAGCAAAATTAGGGAGAGCATGGTAGTAAAATTTAAGGAAATTAAAGCATATAAAGGCCCTTGAACCATGAAGACCACACATTGTACATATGTGGACACATATAAGAACATGGATTATGGCCCATGTGGACAGAATGCAGGTAGAACAAGCCCTAAGGAGGCTGGAGAGATGAACAAGAGCCAGATCAGATAGGTTGTGGTTTATCATATTAAGGATTCTGTATTTTATCTCAAGAGCACTGTAAGCCCTTGCAGTGTGTTAAACAGAGCTAGAATTTGTTCGTGGGTCTAGTAACTGTAGATAGTTTGAGAATGATGAAATATGACTACTTGAAGGTGGCATGAAGGAAGTAATACATTAACGTTTCTCCTCTTTTCAATTTGTTTCCCAAAGAACCTTAGAATTGCATCTGCTGCTGCTGTTTAAACTTGCAACATCCATCTGGAATCTTTGCTATTGACTACACAGACAAGTAGAACAGGGAAAAATTTGGTTCTCTTTCTTCCTTGGAGATTTGTAGAGTCCTCTTGTAAGCTGCCTGTCTGCCCTCTTGTGAGGTTGAGAAATCATTGCTCTGAGGATTCAGGATTTGGAACCTAATAGCCTTAAAGCTGTGATCTCACGAGTTAGGGGTAGGGGATGAATAGGGTTCTTTCTGCAGGAAAGTAAAGCTCTGTACCATGTGGAGGAGAGTCAGACCACTTTCTTCAGTCACCTCCCCAATTACCCCACTTCTGGTATCTTGTTCAAACTTTGTTTATACAGTTTAACAGGATAGCAATGGAATTTTTTTATATGGATCAATTTTAAGTCAGCTGGCTGAGAATTTACCAACATGATAGTAATTACCAAAATCAATGTCTAAAGACACACTTCAGCTGAGAGAGAGCCCTGAATAAGGGAGAAAATCTGCTACCATTTCCAGACCATTGCTGCCTCCTCAGATTTGTTCTTATTCATATTCACTGTCATATTTTCTTCAATATTCTTTTTGTTTTACTTTTTAAAACATACCCTGGCACTGTCTACTTCTAAACTTCTTTACCAGCGATAAACAGTTCCACCTCCAAATCAATATTTTTGTCTTTTTTAATTTAGTTTTACTTTATTTATGGAAATAAATTGAGTAGAGGACAGTTTATGTCAAGAAATTGAATCCAGCTATAATACAACAAGAAAGATTACCTAACAGTTAACTCCCTCATCTGAGTGAATGGTTTCCCACCTGGAATTATAAGAGACTAATCACCTGATTTATTTAAAATCAACTGGAAAAAAATCATTCCATGATGGGCTACCAAAAAGTCACCAGCTCCAGCTAAACTAGATTAACGAAAATAATCACTATAAAAACTTTAAACAAAAAATCTAAGTTTCTCTAGATGGAATCTTTTTAACTCCTGTTGAAATCAGTTGTATTAGTCAGCAAGTTTCACTTATGTTCCTTGACAAAATTAATCGGGAACTAGAACAAAAGAAAGGTAGGTGATATTTAGGAAGCCTTCCTTCAAATACCAAATTTGGTGCCATAGGTAAAATTCTGACTTCGGTGTGGCGTGATCTATGTTTTGTTTTTGTTTTTGTTTTTGTTTGTTTTGAGACAGCGTCTCTTACTCTGTCACCCAGGCTGGAGTGCACATTGGCGCGATCATGGCTCCCTGCAGCCTTGACCTCCCAAGCTCAAGCCGTTCTCCCAGTTTAGCCTCCCAAGTAGATGGGACTAAAGGTGTGCACCACCATGTCCAGCGAATTCTGTTATTTTTATTGTTTTAGAGACAGCATGTCACTATGTTACCCAGACTGGTCTCAAATTCCTGGGCCCAAGCAACCCTCCCACCTAGGCTCCCCAAACTGCTTGGACTACAGACGTGAGCCACCACTTCTGGACAATCTGTGGTCTCATTCTTGGTCTGCTTCTTATACTGTGAACAAAAGGAAAATTCCCTGAAAACAGAACAGTAGGTCTTACTACAATTTCGTGGTAAAGTTGGTTGTTTATACATCATATCTTGAAGTATCTAAATATCATCTTTGTTGACCAAAAGCAAAGCTTCCTCCTCCCTACGATTTTTTTCCCATTTTAAATTTATGGCAGTTTTACTAGGGTTGGTTTGCATTTGTTTTTGTTTATATATCAGCCTTGAAAAGCATTACAAAAGTTTTGCCTAACTTAAAAAAGTGTGAATAGAAGCATTGCTACATTGGGACTTCCTTTGTTGACACCATTAAAACCATAAACCTCTCCAAAAATTCAACTGCAACAACAACAATAGCTGTTATTTTATAAACTAACTCTACTATGTGCCTAGTATTTGTAGTTTATGAAGCACTTCTACAAATATTTCATTCTTTGACCTTCAATGTGGGTATTAATACTAACCACATTTTGCTGATGAAGAAACCATGGCTCAGAAACACAACTAAATTGCCTTCTTGTTACACACCTAGGAAGTGGCAGACAGTAATACAAACCTAGATCTATTGATTTCAGAGACTCTTTTCATTCTACTATTCTTTTCTTTTAAAACCTTCGTGGGGGCCTCAGCCTCTAGTAACAGTTGATGATTCATTTTATCTGCTAAATACTTTCTCCCTTGATTACCTGCATTCTGTTCTGCCTCTATATATGCCAGTCTAAATTACCAAAACAGATAACACACAGTGTTGCTTATCTACTTTCATGCAGTTTCTCATTCATGAACAAATTCTCATGCAAATTCTCTAAGACTCTAATGATTTCAAGTTGAAGGAATTATCCTTTTACTTGATCACACTAGAATAATATCTGCCCATTCTGCGTACTCACTTTGTAGGACTCTCTGATCTTAACATTTATCAGCTTCATGTTCCTCTCCTTTCCCAGACCAGGGTACCTAGGACATGCACATGCTCTGAGAAGGCATAACATGAGGGGAACAATGACCCATAGTTTATTAGGTATAAGAAGAGCAAAATGACCTGAAAGCCGAAGAATTATCAAAGTCCTCAAAATCCTGACAACACAGATAATAAGAAGTAATAGATACAAATGAGTGAGCTAAGAATCAATGCTTTGAATTATGTGAGCACAGTGTGGGAGGAAAAACAGGAGTTTTCAGAAAGATCTTAATTCCTTCTCTCGGTAGCTTTTTAGTGCTCAGATTCTTAGTGTTCACCATGCGTACTGCTCTGACAGACCCAATTCTGCCTTTGTCATCTCCAAAGTCTTCCTTTGTCAGTAGCATCTGTTCCTCATTTACTCAGTGATATCTCTTCAGGCAGGTACTGGCTGCAATTCCTGAGTTGCAGGTCTCTGTTAAGCAAGTTTAGCTCAGAATAAAAAACAAATTCTAAAAACTGCTTCTTCCTTTATTGTTTGTAAGGTCTTCATCTAGATTTTAATAAAAAGGAATGCCTTTTTATTAAAATACAAACAAAAAACATCTGTCTCCAGCCATAACCAACACATGTAAATCCAAATGTGATCAGAAGGCAGGATGGGGCAAGCCAGCAGGTAACACCTTTAGGTATTCCAGAAAGCATTAATATAAAGACTATCTAAGATTTGTTTAGTCACTCTGTTATAAGAGTAATCTAAATACAGGTATAAGGGTAATACTAAATACAGTAACATCTTAGCAATAACAGCACATGCTTTTATTGTTTATTGTTTATTATTCCCTATAACTGTTACTGTAATAAGTACATGAGCACATTTGCTCAGTTGCTCAATCCTGAGCAAGACAACCCTGTCAAGCAAGTGCTGATACCTTCAACTTTTCAGATGCTAAATCCAATCCCTGAGTTGGGCATCATTCTGAAAATCACTCTTATAAACTTAAGTCTTATTTTCAAGCCCTGTCTCTGGCTGCCAGTAGGTGTGAGTGCCCAAATGGCTTTCATAGTTGGTGGTGTACTGTGAGCCATATGTATCTCACTCCCATTTGCACTGCCATGATGAGCAAGGTCGGGGAGTAAAATGAGTCATTGGAGCTCTCAATCAAGATGAGAAGTGGCAAATAAAAATTCAAGTAAATTACTCAATGGAGACATCAGCCCATAATGGTGGGGTGGAGATAAAGAGTCTGACTATGAAGTTAGTGGTACGGAATCTGGCCTGACTAGGCAGAATCAAGGTTAGAGCAAGGATGAGGGACAGCACTGGAAGTAATCCAGAGTCGATCAACATCATCTTACTGTATTCTTATTTTGGGAGCATGACGCTAGAACTTTAAGACACAGCACAAATGGAAACACAAGAGTGGTGTTTTCCCAATGAGAAGAGTGGGTCAATGATGAAACCCATAAGGAAATGATGGCTGGTATAGATATATTCAAGTAAGTACACGAATTTAGGAAAAAATAGAAAAAAAACTTAGAAATCATAAATAGAGCATCAAACTCATGGCATCCTGAATAACACACCTCTAAGTTATGAATCAGGGATAATTTTAAGCAATTTAACAAATAATATTGAGGTGGTGCTATAGGTTGGAAGTTTGCCCCCTCTAAATCTCAGGTTTAAATTTGATCCCCAATGTTGGATGTGAGGTCTAATGAGATGGCCTAATGGCAGGTTTGTGTCATGGAAGTGGATTCCTCATGTATAAGTTAGTACCCTCTCTCATGGAGGTAGGAGAGTTAGCGAGTTCTCATTTTATTAGTTCCTGTGAGAGTTGGTTGTTATAAAGGCCCAGTAACCTCCCTGCTTGCTTTCTCTCTTGCCATGTGATCTCTGCACACACTGGCTCTCCTTCACTTTCCTCTGTGAGTAGAAACAGCCTGAGGCCCTTATCAGAAGCTGAGCAGATGCTAGCACCATGCTTCTTGTACAGCCTGAAGAACTGTGAGCCAAATAAATATCTTCTTTATAAATTACCCAGCCTTAGGTATTTTATAGCAATACTAAATAGACTGAAACAGGTGGTAAATGAATGTGCCAACAGTTATGAAAGCGTCCTAGAATACTGTGTTAAGTTTGGAAAACACTTGATTGTACAATATGATTGAACATTCCTTATTATGGTGCACTCATTTGGGTGCTAGATAGAAACAGTATCTAGCAAACAAAAATGTCCGTAATTTTTGTCAAGAAATTTAAATTTTTAAAATTCACATAATTTCCATTTTTTCTTCATTGAAAAAATATTTTAATGTATTTCATGTTGTTATTTCATATTATTATCATATATGTTACATTTGGACACATAATAATTTAACTTTCTAATCTAGTATTAAAACACCCATTTGCATAGGCTTGACACTTGTGCATTTCCCAGTGCCCTGGCTGCTAATTTTTACAGGCATTTATTTGTTAATTTTTCTTTTAAGTGGCAAGTCTCTGAGTCTGTGCTCACCAGGCCTGAGACCACAGCCACTTGGACCTTTTGTTTCATGAACAGTAACCCTGGTTCTTGAGAAGAGTCATCCCATATCCTCTCTGTTACAGCATCTTTATTCTCTAATTCTAAGCCTAGAACAAGGAATAGATAGTCACCATTGCAGTCAGAATACCAAGGCTGACAGAGTACCAAGACTGAGAGAGTTCTATTCCTTTTTATCTTTCATTTTTATTTGGAAAGTAGATTTTTCCTTTTTTTTTCTTTGTTCCTCTCCTCTCCCCTCCCCTCCTCTCCTCTTCTCTCCTCTCTTTTCCTTTCCTTCTCTGTCTCTCTATCTCTCTCTCTTTCTCTCTTTTCTTTTTGGTCAAATAATTGTGTGCAACATTCCTCATGGTCAGTCTTTGATTTTTGCTAACTTGGAGTTGGGAGGAGAGCCCACTGTCTTCCACAAACAAATTGGCAAAGTGATAAATACTTGTAACTTTGAGTAATTGCCTTCATTTTTTTTCTTGTTTTACAATTCTTCATTAGTCAACTCAGTGAATCTAAATCACCTCTACCATGACTCCACCTTCAAATATTCTGATTCTCACATTTTAAATAAGCATCTACTGCATATTTTGTTCCATGCATTTTTTGTGGGATGGAAAAGCTCTGCATTGAGGTTCCCTCTGGTACAGTTTTATTTCCTCTTTAGACATTCTTTGACAAAGAGGTCAAAGCACAGTCAGGAGAAACGATTAAAGGATCACATGGTTGTGCGAATCTGTAAAGTTCCTCATCACCCTCTTACTCTGAGAGCAAGTACAGAGAGTTCTTCAACTCTGCTGAACTACCTGTCAGAGCTGGTAAAGATGTTGGTGAAGTTAAATGTGTGTTAAAATAAAGCTGAAGGCTCTTTGTAAAGCCAAAAATCTTCATTACCCATGGTGTAGACCTTTGCTAGTGTTCCTTCTTCCTGAAAAATGCAAGCAGGTCTCTCTTATCTTAAGGCTAAACAATTTTTTTCATTCAGCTTCATTTTGCTGTGACATGCTATTATGCTTGGGCATGGGGTTGATGTCTTAATGTATTTGATCATGAAGCTGAGAATGACATCTGCTTCATGAAAACACATTGGTTGGTATTACAAATGTATCCTTATTGAAGAGAAAATGAAGATGACGTGAATTCAAAGACAACTCTGTGAGAGAAGACAAGTCATCAGGCATAACTTTTAGCAAAGCATTTTTCATCATCTAATGTCAAGTATAAAGACTAACTTTTGAGAGCAAGTCAAATATAACACCAATTTGTTTTCCGGGCTCAAGCTCAACTCTGGCTATTTGATTCCTTGAACCATTTATCCATAAGAGTTCATGGGAGATCTTACCATTCCCATGCCCCCAAAATGGTGGAATATGCAAATATACCAAGAAGGAGGGGTCAAAATTTGTTCACCTTAAAACAGTAGATATGCAATGTTTTTATATTCAACATTCATTGACGTTTAATGTGGTAAAATGGTAGCATAACCTTTTTTTTTCTAAACGAGCATCCCTTCTCTGAGCAGGCCCTTGGCCCATGGGCTTTGAATAGTTAGGGTTGACCTTATTCACAGGACGGGTCTTGTATAGCAAATGGTTCTTCATGCTGTGTACACACTGGAATCCCCTGCAAAGTTTAAGGTGCTATAAAAGGAAGAGGGGGAGCTTGTATTTATTTCAGTTGTAGTTATCATTTCTTTTCTTCCAATTTCTGTGAGTTTCGTTTCTCTTAAATTTTTAAGGTGGAAAATTATGTTATCTAAATCTTTTTTTAATATAGGCATTTACCACTATCACTTTCCCCCTAAGCACTGATGTTGGAGCATTTCATAAATTTTGTTATATAGTGTCTTAATTTTCAGTTATCTTGAACTATTTTTCTAATTTATCTTGGATTTCTTCTTTGAGCTATTAGTTATTTAGGAATGTGTTATTTAATTTTCACATATTTGTGACTATTCCAAATTTTCATGTTATTGATTTTTAACTTCATTGTAACATGGTCAGAGAATAAATATATATAATTTCTATTTTTTAAAATGTATTGAGGTTCTTTTATGGCCTATCATATTATGTATTCTAGATAATGTTTCATGTGACATTGAGATGAATATTTATTCTACTGCTATTGGGTGAATTTTTCTATGACTATCTGTTAAGTCTCATTGGTCTTGTTGTTCAAGTCATCTAGGTCCTTGTTTATCTTTTGCCTAGTAACTCTGATTATTATTGAAGCAGATATTGAAGTCTACAGCTATTATTGCTAAATTTTGTATTTCTCACTTTAATTCAGGCAGTTTCTGCATAATGCATTTAAAGACTCTTTTGTTAGGTGTTTATTTGCTTATAATTTCTATATCTTATTGATGTAGTGACTTTTTAATCATAAAATGTCTGCTATATCTCTGGAATCATTTTATTTTCTTATAGAGTAGTTTTTTATTAACATAGCTACTTCATTCAGTGCTTTTCTAAACTGAAATAACTATCCTAATAGGTTGCCGTTTTTATTTTTTAAATGTTATTTTCTACCCATTGACTTCAAATGCTTTTTTGTTTGTTTGTTTGTTTGAAACACAAACAACTTCAAATGTTTGTTTCTTGGGACAGGGTCTCTCTCTGTCACCCAGGCTGGAGTGCAGTGACACGATCTCAGCTCACAGCAGCCTCCATGTCCCTGGCTCAAGCAATCCTCCCACCTCAGCCTCCCAAGTAGCTGGGACTACAGGCATGCACCACCACTTCTGGCTAATTTTTGTATTTCTTGTAGAAATGGGGTTTTGCCACATTTCTCAGGCTGGTCTCAAACTTCTGAGCCCAAGCGATCCTCCTGCCTCAGCCTCCCAAAGTGCTGGGATTACAGGTGTGAGGCATAGCGGCTGTCCTGCCTTTTTGTTTTTTAACCTACGGTGTGTTTCTTTTATATAGCATATCGGTGGAACTTGAAAAAAATCAAATCTGTCAATCTCTAACTTTTGATTGATTTTTAATACATTAAAATGTAATATTATTTATGTGGTTGCATTTATTTTTGCCTTATTCTTTTGACTTTCTCATACAGTTTTCTTCTTCAGTCTTCATTTTTTTCTTACTTATAACAAATATATATTTTCTAATGTACCATTATAATTCCCTTGCCTTTTTCTTTACTATATCTTTCTATTTATTAGTGTTTATACTAGAAATTTCAATTAAATTCATACCTAAAACAAGTTAAATTGAAATACTAAAATTAATTTCAATTGCATACAAATAGTTTTCTTCAGTATAACCTTATTCTCTCCTTTTTTGGTACTATTGCTGTCATACAAATTATGTCTTCATAAATTAGAAAACCATCAGCACATAATTATATCTTTTCTGTATTCAACTGTCTTTTAAATAAGAAGAAACAAACAAAAATACATCATAACATGTATTATATTTACCAATACACTTACCTTTACTGATAGTGTTTATTTTTTCATGTGGATTTGAGTTGCTGTCTACTGTTCCTTCAGTGCAGCCTAAAAGATGTTTTTAGAATTTCTTACAAACCATGTCTGTTGATGACATATGACTCAGTTTTTGTTTATCTGGTGTATTCATCTGTTTTCACACTGCTATAAAGAAATGCATGAGACTGGGTAATTTATAAAGAAAAGAGATTTGACTCCCAGTTCTGCATGGCTGAGGAGGCCTCAGGAAACTTACAATCATGGTGGAAGGGGAAGCAGACCCATCTTAACATGGCAGCAGGTGAGAGAGGGAATGAGAGAGAAAGAGGAATAAAGCAGGAACTTCCAAACACTTATAAAACCATCAGATCTCATGAGAACTCATTCACTGTCATGAGAACAGCATGGGGAAAACTGCCCTCATGATCCAGTCACCTCCCTCCTCAAGACATGGGGATTACAGGTCCCTCCCTCCACATGTGGAAATTACAATTCAAGATGAGTTTTGGGTGAGGACACAGGTCTAAACCACTCTCATCTGGGAATTTATTAATTTTACCATTTTTTTTTAAAGATAGTTGTATTGGATATAAAACTTTCGGTTTACTATAATTTTCTTTTATTAATAGCACTTTAAACATGTCATCCCACTGCCTTCTGGCCCTAATGGCTTCTAACATTTCAGTTTGTTAATTTAATTGACGACCTAGTATATAATAAGTTGGTTTGTTCTTTCTGCTTTCAAAATCCTCTCTTTGTCTTCTGAGCAATTTGATGATGTCTCTAGTGTGAATACCTTTGAGTTTATTCTGTTTAAAGTTTGTTGAGCTTCTCAAATGTGTAAATTACTGTTTTCCTTCAACTTTGGAAAGTTGTCAGTAATTATCTCCCGATTTATTTTCTTTTTTTCTCTCTTCTCTCCTTTTAATATTCCTATTATACAAGTGTTGGGATGTTTGATGGTGTCCTGAGTTTCTCTTAATTTTTCTTCATTATTTTACTTTTTCCTTTCTATTTAGCAAAACGAATAATCTCAATTGACCTGTCTTCACATTTGTTATTATTTTCTTCTGCCAGCTCATATTTTCTGTAATTTTTAAAAATCTTAGTTATTGTACTTTTAAACTCCAGAATCTATTTGGTTCTTTAATCATTTCTCTCTTTTATCGATTTTCCCTGTTTGGTAAAACATCATTCTCATGTTTTCCTTTAGTTTTTCTACATGTCTTTCTTCAGTTCTTTGGAGAGCTGATTTAAAGTTTTTGTCTAATAACTCCAACATACGAGATTCCTCAGGGATAGTTTCTATTGATTGATTTTCATTCGCATGTATGGGACATATTTTCCTGTTTCTTTATGTCTTAAAATATTTTGTTAAAAATGAGACAGAAACTTTCCTTGAGCAAAGAGTCCTCAGATTGTTGGAAGCCTTTGGTTAATTTTCAAAGTACTGGAAAAAATGTTTTTTATAATATGTCTAGAACTTTAATAGCCTTTAAGGAGGAGTAAAATTTTGATTGTTTTTATTCTAGTAGATCGGGGGCCAGGAATATGTGACACTTCCTCTATTGTTATATTTTTATATTAAAAAATTGTTATATTGATTCATGAACTTTTTCTTGCCATCAAGGAAGATTCTGTTTATGTAATTTGAAGTATTAGATAACATATTGATCTATCAATATAAACTAATGTTATATTGGATGAAAGTTTATTTTGGGAGTCTGCTTCAATGTGTTTAATTTGGCATGTAATGCCAAAAACATATGAATAACCAGTTTCAAGGACAAAGATATACATGATTTTTTTTTTTTTAAGATTAATTACTTGTCTGTTGTGGAATTTGTCTCTTAGAGGCAATGTGTTGGTGAGGTGGTATTCTGGCCTTAATACCTTATTTTCTGGAAAACATAGGTGTCACATGTAATGCTCAACAGATACTTGGCCTTGAGATGTCAAGAGATAGTCCTTTAACCTGGAGGTTTTCCCTTTATTTAAAAAAGCAATGCTTGAGTGAACTCAATTGTCTGAGGCTGCATCTCACACCTTTTTATTTTTTTTTCCTAGAGGTCAGGTAGTTATTCTGATTTAAAGCCTTCTGTGATTATTATGTTGGCCAATGGCTTCAAACAGAGATGCTTTTTTCCTTGGCCTCTAGAAGTAATCCAGGCCACTTTTGAGTTTGGGAGAATGGAATGCGTAAAATAAATGCTGACTAATTATTTCTAGGAATGCAAGAGTCAGTGTACTATTGGTGTTGCTTTTAATCCTAGAACTTGATAAGATCATTATAATGTTTGTCATAAAATATCATTTAATCTTCAGCTCTAAAGAACTGTTTTAAAATAGAAAACATTGTTGTTCATGTTTCAAAAGCCCGTCTAGTAATTATATAACCATAATTACTATGACAAAGATAATTGAAATAATAAGTAAAAGTTCTATCCACAATTTTTTCCCAACAGCTCACTACGATAGCAAACCTGTAGACTAACTGGTATGCATATTGAGATGCAATTAGAGTATATTATACTGAAAAGGAAAACAATGTTTGTTAAACGTTTTAGAATAATTCTTATTCTTGGGGTAATGAGTTGGAGGCAGAGTGGCCAGGAAGAAAATAATTTTATCAGTGAATGATGATTATCACATTCAGAATTATTAAAGTAACCTGTATAATTCCAGAGTATCCTTAACTTAACATATCAAATAATAATGTTTAGACTAGTTTATTATGGAAGATAGGAGGAAAAAATATGTGTCTTTTTGAGGGAAAAATGGGTATGAGTTACACCAAAGCAACTGCTCCTCTCTTAAATGTGAGCACAGAATAAATTGTCTTTGATATTCTTAATTCCAAATCACATTTCTTAGGGTATAAAATGCTACTTCAATAGCAAAATGCAACATCTATGATCTTGGAATTAATATCACAAGAAAAATTAAATGCAATTAAAACAAAAGTACATCAATTTACCGTGGGTTTCAACTGTTGTATTGAACATTTAAGCTTAATAAACTTTCTGACTTCTTAGAAGCTGTGGTAGACTGCCCTCTAAAATCTGGTTTTGTTTGGCAGTTTATCTCTCTGCTCTCATCCCCAAGGAAAGGAAAACCAGCCAACTTGCTCTAATAATATGCAACAAAGCCAAGGCTATAATAATGAAGAAAGGTGAATTTACAGTCAAAACATTATCATTGTTGAGCCCAGATTGGTTTAGTATAAATTTATGAGTGAGTAACATTTGAACAATAATTAACTCATCAACTCAGACCTTTAATCATGTTTATGAGGCTAGCTGGGGGAACAATCTCTTGTTCAAAGTTGATGATGTTACTTTTGATGCTTTGATAATTTTAAAGATTGGATTGAGAACCATGAATGTTATTGATTTTCCATACAGAAATGGAACAACCTGTTTGAAAGCAGAGGCTAAAAAAACTTGTTTTGAAACCACAGTTGAATGTAAAGAATATGAATTTTGCTTAGGTTGTGGATTTATTTAGGATGGTTTTGGATTGGTAGGGACTGACCAGATTCGAGTTGCTGCAGTCGAGCTCTCACAGGTCATCTTTCTGCATTATGGGTAGGAAAATAGTTTGTCTCTGTCCCCTTCCTGATGGACAGACCTAACACAATGACCAGTTGCTTATTACTGTAAACATCTTGCCACTGATGCAAAGAGAAACAACACCTGTAGCTGCAGTGGTATCATACAAGCAAACTGGGCCTCGATTTATCTTCCTAGTTTCTCATTCTTTTCACTAGTTTGCCTGTGTAGAGAAAACAATGGAGTCTTCCAACATTTGCCTTTCCAAACTAGGCCCATTGAACATTTCCAGAACGAAAAGTCTGCTTCAGTAACTGATTTCCTTTTTGTTTCCAAAGTTATGTATTTATTAAATTGATGGATAAAATTATATTTATCATGTACAGCATAATAGTTTGAAGTATGTATACACTGTGGGATATTTAAATTAGATAATTAACAAATACATTACCTCACAGTTGCCATATTTGTGTGGTGAAAACATTTAACATCCACTGTCTCAGCACTTTTCAAGAATACAATATATCATTGTTAACTATAGTCACAGGCTATACAGTAGATTTCTTGAACTTATTTCTTCTCTCTAATTGTAATTACTTATACTTTGAAATACATCTCTCCAATCCTCTCTCTCCCCATATGCCCCAGCCTCTGGTAACCATCATTCTGCTCTCTTTGAAATTACCGTCTTTAGAGTCATCTATGAGTGAGATCATTTGCTATTTGTATGTGCCTGGCTTATTTCATTGTATGTACGTATGTGTATAATATGTACACATACACATACCCCACTAGAGGTTTTTTTAATCCATTCATCAGTTGACAGTCACTTAATTTGATTCCATATCTTGGCTATTATGAATAGTGCTACAATGAACATAGGAGTACAGATATCTCTTTAACATACTGATTTCATTTCATATGAATAGATAGAAAGTAGTAAGATTGCTGGATCAAATGATAGTTTTATTTTCAATTTTCTGAGGAATGTTCATAGTGTTTTTCATAGTGGCTCTACTAATTATATTCCCACAGTGTGCAGTCTCTAAAGCTGTCTTCAAGGAATGGAAAGAGGAGTGGGGAAAGTATTTAGGATCTGTGGCGTCAGCTAGGTTTGCTGTTGTGAGTTTATATAATGGGTTAGTCAGGATGGTAAAACTAAGTGTCCAAAAGTGGAAATACCTAACCATGCCTAGGAAGGAAAGGAGTTGTTGTTTTATAGAGGGGATTGGGGTTTGGGAGATTAGCCAGAAACAGTCAGCAGGAGAGCATGTATGTTTTCATGAGAATTATGCCGAGATAGGTAACAGATGAGGAAGAAATTTGGGCTTGACTGAAGTAATGGGGGCTGTCTGTGAAGCCTTGAGGCAGTACAGCCCAGGTAATTTGCTGAGCCTGATGGGTGTCAGGGTCAGTCCAAGTGAAAGCAAAGAGAGGCTGGGATGAAGGGTGCAAAGGAATAATAAAGAAAGCATGTTTGAGAGCCAGAACAGAATAATGGGTTGTGTAGGGAGGTATTGAGGATAGGAGAGTATATGTGTTTGGCATCACGGGGTGGATAGGTAAAACAATTTGGTTGATAAGGCACAGATCCTGAACTAACCTGTAAGACTTGTCCAGTTTTTGGACAGGTAAAATGGGGGAATTGTAAGGAGAGTTTATAGGCTTTTAAAAGGCCATGCTGTAACAGGCAAGTGATAGCAGGCTTTAATCCTTTTAAAGTGTGCTGTGGGATGGGATATTGGCATTGAGTGGGGTAAGGGTGATTAGGTTTTAATGGGATGGTAAGCGGTGCATCATCCATTCACCAAGGAGGGAGTAGAATATGGATTAAGGTGGGGAGATTTAGGTAAAATGTCTCAACCTAATAAGGGAGCTGGGCAGGTGGGGATAACTAAAAAGGAATGCATAAAAGAATGTTGTCCAAGCTGGCATCAGAGTTGGGAAGTCTAGAAGCCTGGCCATCAATACCACAACAGTTATGGAGGCAAAGAAAACAGGCCCTTAAAAAGAGGGTAATGTGGATTGGGTAGCCTCCATATTGATTAAGAAGGGTGCGGACTTACCCTCCACTGTGAAAGTTAGCCGAAACATCTGTGATGGTCCTGTAGGCTTCTGAGGCGATTGGGCAGTGTCAATCTTCAGCTGCTAAGCCAAGAAGATCTGGGAAGGAGTCAGTGAGAGAGCCTTGGGCCAGAGCTCCATGGGCTCTGGGAGTGGCTGCCAGGTTGGACAGTCCAATTTCCAGTGGGGTCCCGCACAGATGGGACATGACTTAGGAGGAATCCTGGGCTGCGGGCATTCCTTGGCCTGGTGGCCAGATTTCCAGCACTTGAAGCAAGATCCTGGGGTAGGCAGTCCTGGAGGAATGCCTGGACACTGCAGTTCAGGCGTTTGGAAGTTCTTGTGTGCTGGAGATGTGGCTGGGGTTTGTCTCACAGTGGAGGCAAGGAATTGCAACTTAGAAATACATTGCTACTTGGCTGCCTCTACTCTACTATTGTACACCTTGAAGGTGAGGTTAATTAGGTCCTGTTGTGGGGTTTGAGGGCTGGAATTTAATTTTTGGAGCTTTATTTAATGTCAGGAGCAGATTGGGTATAAAATGTATATTGAGAATAAGATGGCCTTTTGACCTTTTAGGGTCTAGGGCTGTAAAGTGTCTCAGGGTTGCTGCCAAATGAGCCATGAACTGGGCTGGGTTTTTCATATTTGATGAAAAGGATCCTAAACGCTAACTGATTTGGGAGAGGTCGGATAAAGAAAAAGGAGCATTAACCTTGACTATGCCTTTAGCTCCAGCCACCTTTTTAAGAGGAAATTGCTGGGCAGGTGGGGGAGGGCTAGTCGTGGAAGGAAACTGTAAGTCGGACCCGGTGTGAGGAGGGGGGAGGTGATAAAAGGATTATGGGGTGGGGTAGTAGAGGCTGACGAAGAATAGGGGCCTGGCTCGGCCTGGCCAGGAGCAGCCTGGGGAGAAGGGGAGAGGTCAGATGGGTCTGTAAAAAAGGAAGATTCAAAAGACTCAGCGATGCTTGGGGTTGGGTCTGAAGGGACAGGTGGGAGGGAAAGAAGCAAGATTTGGGATGAGTTGCATTAGGAACAGAGACTAGGGAGGGACCGATGTATAAAAGAATGCCTGGACGTCAGGCACCTCAGACCATTCACTCACATCCCTGTGAAGAGACAACCAAACAGGCTTTGTGTAGCAACAAGGCTGTTTTTTTCACCTGAATGCAGGCAGGCTGAGTCCGAAAAGAGAGTCAGCGAAGGGAGATAGGGGTGGGGCCATTTTATAGGATTTGGGTAGGTAGTAGAAAATTACAGTCAAAAGGGGTTGTTCTCTGGTGGGCAGGGGCAGGGGACACAAGGTGCTCAGTGGGGGAGCTGTTGAGCTAGGATGAGCCAGGAGAAGGAATTTTACAAGATAATGTCATCAGTTAAGGCAGGAACAGGTCATTTACACTTCTTTTGTGATTCTTCAGTTACTTCAGGCCATCTGGATGTATATGTGTAGGTCACAGCAGGTATGATGGCTTAGCTTGGGCTCAGAGGCCTGACAATACTACTCAGCCAAAAAAAGGAACAAAATAATTGCATTCACAGCAACCTGGATGGAATTGGAGACTATTATTCTAAATGAAGTAACTCAGAAATGGACAACCCGACATTAAATGTTCTCACCTATATGTGGGAGCTAAGCTATGAGGACACAAAGGCATACGAATGATATATTGGACTTTGGGGACTCAGGGGAAAGGAAGGGGTGGAAGAAAAAACTACATATTGGGTACAGTGTACACTGTTTGGGTGATGAGTGCACCAAAATCTCAGAAATTACCACTAAAAACTAATTCATGAAACCAAACACCATCTCTTCCCCAAAAAAACCTATTGAAATTAAACAATTTCAATTAAAAAAATGAAATAAAATACACAATGCTTAAAATAGAACATGCTTGCCAGTGAATTTAACAAACATTTGGGCTGTGATTACAATGTTTTAGACACTATCTAATTCTTTTATAAATATCAACTGCTTTAATCTCACACCAAAAACAAAAACCTTTGTCACAAAGCATTGAAAAGTTATGAAACATGAAAATGGATAGAATACGTGTTTATTGGACTGGGCATGGTGTCTCATGCCTGTAATCCCAGCATTTTGAGAGGCTGAGATGGGCGGATCACTTGAGGCCAGGAGTTCGAGACCAGCCTAGCTAACATGGTGAAACACTTCTCTACTAAAATACAAAAAAATTAGCTGGGTGTGGTGAAGCATGCCAGCAATCCCAGCTTCTTGGGAGGCTGAGGGAAGAGAATTGCTTGAACTCCGGAGGCAGAGGTTGCAGTGAGCCGAGATCACACCACTGCACTCCAGCCTGGGTGATACAGTGAGACTCCATCTCAAAAAAAAAAAAAAAAGAGAGAGAAGTTAATGTGTATATTGGTTTGGGGCTTGCAAGGAACAGTTATCTAGATGGGTATAGTCAGATAATTTTAAAAGGTCTGGATCAATCTGTATTATTCAATAGTAGCCTGTCACTCACTGTCCATGATAAGTTTGATGGTGCTGAAGCCAGGGCTCCACAGATTACTATAGCAGAGGTGAGCTCCAAGAAGAAAAGAGAGGAAGTGAGAGTAAATAGCATCTATGTCTGCATTAGTCTTCCAAATCCTGGTTCAGGTCCCCTCGAGGTCCAGCTCTGTGACCTGTTTAAGATTCCAGAGAAATCTTTTTGTTCTTCTATTACATTTTCCTCACATGACTAAGAGATTGTAAATGATATATATCCCTTTCAATCAAAAAGTATCTAACAAAAAAACCCATGCTAGATAAACTTAGCAGCTGCATGGTTCAGACCACAAACCATGAAATACAAATTCAGAGAAAGCTAAAATAAGAAAGTCTATGCATGACATTGCAGAGAAGTGGCACTTGAATTGGACGTTAGGTCTGAGGAACATTCACATAGCCAGAGAACAAATGTAGGCACTCCAGGTAATGAGTTCAGTGTAGTCAGAGGCAAAGATGCCGCAAGGCTAGTCTGGTTTTCACAGAGGGTTTATGCTATGAATTGAATGCTTGTGTCCCTCAAAAATTCATACATTGACGTTCTAATACATCAATCTAATACATAATAGAATTTGGAATTGGGGGCTTTGGGGTATGATTAGCTCATGAAGATTTGAACCATGATGAAAGGGATTATTTCCCTTATAAAAGGAGACACCAAAGAGATTATCTGTCTGTAGATTATGTCTTCTTGCTGAAGATGCAGCAAGACTATGACTGTCTGCCAAGCTGGAAGAAGACCCTCCCAGAACCTGACCCTGCTGGCCCTTGATTTTGGATCTCCAGCCACCAGAACTGTGAGAAATAAATGTTACTTATTTAGGCCACCCAATCTATGGTATTTTGTTATAGCAGCCCACACTGACTAAGAAAGTTTAAGGTATAAATGCTACTGTTCAAGTATATAGAACCTGAGAAGTGTTCATATCATTGTAGATCATGATTATTGCAAGCTGACATTTTTACCTGAAAAGGTTAGGGTTGTGACAGTGATACCTTTAACTTCCTATTATCAATTAGATGCTGTATCAGTCCATTCTCATGTTGATTTAAGGAAATACCCAAGACTCCAACACTGGGAAATTTATAAAGAAAAGAGGTTTAATTGGCTTACAGTTCCACATGGCTGGGGAGGCCACAGGAAACTTACAATCATGGCAAAATGTACCTCTTCACAGGGGGGCAGGAGAGAGAATGAAAGCCCAGCGAAGGCAAAAGCCCCTTATAAAACCATTCAGATATCATGAGAACTAACTATCATGAGAACAGGATGGGGGAAACCGCCTCATGATTCAATTATCTCCACCTGGCCCTCCCATGACACATGAGGATTGTAGGAACTACAGCTCAAGATGAGATTTGGGTGGAGACACAGCCAAACAATAAAATTCCACCCTGGCACCTCCAAAATCTCATGTCTTCACATTTCAAAACACAATCATCCCATCCCAACAGTTCCCCAAAGTCTTAACTCATCCCAGCATCAACTCAAAAGTCCAAGTCAAAAATCTCATCTGAAACAAAGCAAGTCCCTTCTGCCTATGAGCCTGTCAAATCATAAGCAATTTAGTTACTTCCTAGATATAGTGGGGATACAGGCATTGGGTAAATACAGCCATTCCACATGGGAGAAATTGGCCAAAACAAAGGAGCTACAGGCCCCATGCAATTCCAAAATCCAGCAGGGCAGTCAAATTTTAAAGCTCCAAAATGATCTCGTTTGACTTCATGTCTCAGATCCAGGCCATGCTAATGCAAGAGGTGGGCTACCATGGCCTTGGGAATCTCCACATACAGCATCCCCTCCTGGCTGCTTTCAGGGGCTGGCTTTGAGTGTCTGTGGCTATTGCAGGCGCACAGCGCAAGCTGTTGGTGGATTTACCATTCTGGCTTCTGGAGGGTGGTTGCCCACTTCTCACAACTCCACTAGGCAGTGCTCCAGCAGGGACTCTCTGCGGGGACTCCAATGCCACATTACCCTTCTGCACTGCCCTAGCAGAGGTTCCCCCATGAGGGCCCTGCCCCTGCAGCAAACTTCTTCCTGGACATCTGGGCCTTTCTATACAACACCTGAAATCTAGGTAAAGGTTCCCAAACTTCAATTTTTGACTTCTCTGTACCTGCAGGCTCAAGACCATGTGGAAGCTGCCAAGTCTGGGGCTTGCACCCTCTGAAGCCATGCCCCAAGCTGTACCTTGGCTACTTTTAGCCATGGTTGGAGCCACTGGGATGTAGGGCACCAAGTCCAAGGCTGCACTTAACAAAGGGGCCCTTGACCCCACCTAGGAAACCATTTTTCTCTTTTAGGCCACTGGGCCTGTGTTGGGAGAGGTTGCTGACACCTTAGAGACATTTTCCCCATTGTCTTGGCAGTTAGCATTTGAATCCTCATTACTTATCAGCAAGAAGAACTGCCAAGCAAAAGGGGGAAAGCCCTTATAAAACCATCAGGTCTCATGAAAACTCACTATTATGAGAACAGCAGCACGAGGGTAGCCACCCCCATGATTCAATCCCCATGATTCAATTACCACCCCCCCGCCCCCCGCAGTCTCTCCCAAGACATGTGGAGATTATGGGAACTACAAGATGAGATTTGAGTGGAGACACAGCCAAACCATATAAATGCCCGTGCACTTAATCTGACATTGTCCTGAAAATATCGTAACAAAAATGAGAATCTATTGTAGACAAAATCACATAAGCTTTGAGAGTACATAGTTTGGTGCTTAAAACAGATCCATGACATCTCAGTTATGTGATGCTGAGTATGGTACTTAACCTCTCTGAACTGATGTGTTTTCATCTATAAACTAAAGAAAATAAAGCATAGTACATTAATTTAATATGAAAGTTAAATGAAATTTAAAGTCCCTAGTACAGTCTCTTAAATCCTTTAAGTGAAAATGCTTTTTGTCCCTACCTTGGCATTGTGCATTAACTTTGCTTCCCATCAGAGGTGACAGACATCACTGGTCATTGTCATAGAAAAAGTAAAAGTATCTTATAATAATAGTCATTGTTACTATTAATTGAACAACCTTTAAAAATTCATAAGCATTATGCTTAGAATTTTATATGGATTATATTATTTAACACTTGCAACCATCCTGAAAGAAAGAAAATCCAGCACGTTTGTCCTTGTGGAAATGTTCCATGTGGTTATTCTGAGGTCAGGATTATGACCAGTTTGTTTAGAATCTGGACTAGTGAGTTCTTCTGTACTGTGAAATGGCATTAAGTTCTGTCATGGTAACATATGCTGTTCCTCAAATCAAAGAATGTTTGATGCATTTAATGAAATTTGCAGCAAGTTCAGGAAACCATGTGTTTCTTCTCTTGAGAGATAGTGAATATGTATGTGTTGAGGCCATCAGAGAGCATTGACTGAGGATTTCATTACTTGATAACATGAAAAGAAAGAATGTATGAATTTATCAAAAGGCAATATAGAGCAGGAGACTTGGTTTAATGAGTAGATTAGCTGAGTGATTGCCCCACCAGCTTCCGCCCAACAAGTTACTTGATATCTCTGACCTTGAGTTTCTTCACTGTAATAGATAATGAATTTTCTTGTATGTATAATATAGGAAAGTTGTTTAAGATTTTTAATACCCAAACCTGGCTGTATAAATTCAATAAGGTGATGTTGAAGTTTCAACAAAATAATTAAATTAGAATCTCTGGGGTATGATGGCTGTTCTTAGATATCCAGGTTTCAGAACTATTGAGAAAGATGATTTTAAGGGTCAGTTTAGGACTAAGATTTTTAGTTTGAGATATTAGACAGCAGAAGGGGAAGAAGCCAGCATATATTTAAGAGCCCAAAAGCCAATGAAAATAATGCAGTCCAAATAGAGATCATGATATCCTTATTATTTTGGGAAACTATGAGGCTGAAGCCAATGTAGTGAAATGTGTTATGAGTCTGCATGGAAGAGAGAATTCTTAATCATCTAAGGATGATCCTGCTGAGAGATTTTTTAAAAATCATTCATTCAGTAAATATTTATTGAATATCTAATATGTGTGAGTCCCTGCTGGGGTTTTTAGTGTGTCAGAAAAAATAATTTGTTATAATCCTACAAAAACCTATAGAAATTTACTATCTCATTGGGAGAAATTAGATATGGACATAGAGAGGTGTTTTGCAGGGAGACTAATTTCTTTCCACAGGCGTCAGGAAATACGAAGTAAGTTGCTATGGACTGAATGTTTGCTTCCCCCTAAAATGTATATGATGAAGCCCTAATCCTCAATATGATGGCTTTTGTATATGGTGCCATTGGGAGGTAATTAGGATTAGATAAGTATATTAGCATAGGGGCCTCATAATGGGATTACTGCCGTTATAAGAAGAGACTATAAGGAGCTTTCTGTCTTTCTCTTACTCCTCATGTGGCACAAGGAGAAGAGGTCATGTGAGCCCACAGTGAGACGGCAGGTGCCTTCCAGACAAGAAAAGAATCCTTAGAATCCACCTATCTTGTAAGCAGCTTGATTTTGTATTCCCAGTCTCCAGAACTGTGAGAAATATCTTTCTGTTGTCTAATCCCCCTCGTCTATGGAATTTTGTAATGGTAGTCTGATCAGACGAATAGGTATGTGGTGCTAGAATTGAACATTGGGAAGTGGTTGGGAACCACATACCCATGAGAAACTCAAAATGGGGTGGGCATGTTGTCACAATAATCCTGAGTTATGAAACTTCCACTTGATTGTAATGTAGGTTCTGTAAGGACAGATATTTCATGTCCGTCTTGTTTATTATTATAGTGTCAGCATCAGAACAAGGGTCAACACATAATTGACCCTCACTATTCATTTTATTACAAAAAGGAAATAAATGCATGGGAAATGACGTTTTGTTTAATTTGGTCTCCTGTTACATTTAGAAGCAGAACAATGGGAGTCGGGGCTAGAAAGTTTGTCTTCTGCCAAATTAAATCAATATGACTTTTGTAGAGGAGTAAGTAGTCAAGTATATTAAATAGGATGGAGTACTAAAATAAAACTGCAAGTTGACTTACATTTTAGAAGAAAAAAAAAACAAGAAAGCAAGTCTTCTCTGTTTTTCTTGTTTTGACATTTTATGTAAGAAATGAAGTGGCCATAATATGCATCTAAGTTTCCTAAGCCCCATATCTGTAAACAAACCCGGCAATATTTATAAAACACTTTGATATTTAAGCCCCACACGGCAGAATCCTTCTGAGAAAAGATACTGTGTACTTGTAAATGTAACACTGGTAAGTAAGTCTTCTCTTGTCATTAAATCAATAAACAAATTACAGACGTTTCCAATAACAGAGTGTCTTGGAATGTATATTCTAATAGTATTTTTATTATTTTGATGATGATGATGATAATGATGATGTTGGTGGTAGTGGTGATTTTAATGGTTAATTTTATGTGTCAATTTGGCTGGGCTATGGGGCGGTCAGGTATTTGGTCAAACATTATTCTGGATATTTTTGTGAGGCTGTATTGAGGTGAAATTAACACTAAATTCATGGGCAGAGTAATCATATTTCCCAGCTTTAATAGGGGTGAGCCTCATACAACCATTCAAAAGGGCTGAATAGAACAAAAGGCTTACCTTCCTCTGAGTTAAGTGTTTAGATTGCCTTTAGACTGGAACATAGCTTTTGGGTTCAAATGGAAACATTTGCTTTTCCTGAGTCTCAAGACTGACAGTGTTGAGGCAGAAGCACCACAGGACAGATAATAGGAGTGACAGGAGGTCTGGTTCTCAGGCCTTTGGGCTTTAACTGGAACTAAACCATTAGCTCTCCTAGATCTTCAAGTCTCCAAGTTGCTGAGTTACCATGCAGATCTTGAAATTTGCCTGCCTCCACAATTTCATGAGCCAAGTCTTCATAATAAATATATAGAGAAGTATAAATATTGGAACTGAAAAGATTTGAGAATCATCAAATTTACCTTTCTCATATTACAGAAAATAGAGGTCTTAGGGTATTATATTTGATAATAGTATATTAACTTGGAAAATGTCCTCCTTCTTTTAAAATGTACCCAAATTTAATCAGGTGACCTCCCAATCTGAAAGAAAATACTTACATAATTAGATGGTTATTTAGAGGATCTTCTAATTTATTATGTTTGTTGCTGATAATAATGATGTCTTCCTTAAACTTTTTGGGTCGGATTCATGAGTAATCACTACTAGATCAGGAATGCAACTGGATTATTATGCATTGGAGCAAAACAGTGCCTATTTAAAATTTCTTCAAGTTTTTACTTCAATTCTCTCATGAAAAGGAAGATAATGGAATATTTATTGAGTACCTATTGTGTGCCAATACTAGAGTATGCATATTTATGACACTTACTTTGTTTTCAAAACTTTCTGGAGATATAATTATGTCATCTTTTTAATTCCTATAATTCAATCTGTCTGCACAAAGTATATATTGCTTAATGTAATGAAAGGAATCATTCTTTGTGTAGTCAATGCTATTCCAATTCAGTTCAACAAGAACATAGGAAAAACAGAGAAGTAAACACTTAGAAGATTTCAAGATTATTATAAAGTATGCATTTCCTTTTGGGTCTTTATAATTCAAAGGCAATCAGACTTCTAGACAAAAAACAACCGAAGACAATTCAAACAACCTTGGTTTAGGCTATAGGTATCACTGTGTTGAATCAGAGAGTCATTAGATTTCAGACTCCTGCACACTGATAGATGAAACAATTGGATACAGCAGAGCAACAAAAGTTGACTTAGATATAAATATTATTACAGACACAGAAAGAGGTCAAGAAAATTCATTCATTCTCTTGCAATTATGTGGTAGACTTCTTGGAAGATGTACACTTAAAATTTTCATTAAAAGAAGGATAGTAATTAAAGAGAAAAACAAGAGTATGACATTCCAGAATGTAGAAAGAACATAACAAAGTTATAGAGACATTTTGATGTTGGCCACCACCAAATAATAAGTTAATATTTTTATATGTAGGGTGAACTAAGGGTTAAGGATAACAGCAAGTGAGAGTTTGGGGACCAAGGAATAGGAAAAGCATCAAAAACTGAATAATATGTAGAGAATGTTGAATAGCTTTTTTATGAAATAAGTAAAGTATTAGTATAGGGTAGAGTCTAGTCTACCAACATATTGCCTTAAATGAAATAGACTGTATTTCATTCACAATAATTGGAGTCTAAGCAGGCCAGCAATAGTAGGATGATTCTGACATCCTCAATTTGTTGGTTCATGATGTGGAACCGAGGTGGTTGTTCCAAGAGTGATGGTTAATTTTTTTGTGTCAACCTAAGTGATCTAAGGGATGTCCAGATATCTGGTAAAACCTTATTTCTGAATGTGTCTGTAAAGGTGTTTCTAGAAAAGATTAGTATTTGTGTTGGTACACCAATGTAGGTGGGAATCATTCTATATGCTGAGGGCCCAAATAAAACAGAAAGGTGAAGAAAGGGAAAATTTGCTCTTTCTGCTTAAGCTGGGACATCCATCTTCTCCTGGTCTTGTGTATTGGTGCTCCTGGTTCTTGGTCCTTTGGATTCAAATCAGGACTTACACTATTGGCTCTCCTGATTCTCAGACCTTCAGGCATGGAAAGGAATTGGAGATCTGTATGAGCAAGGACTGTTACAGAAGTTTAAATGGAATAGGTGGGGCTTGAGCTAAAACATGAAAACTGGGCAGATCTGCATAGGGGGACTAACATGGTCAGGCCCTTAGGTGAAGAGCAGTGTGCTTTTCAAGAGCAGTGTGTTTAGGTGAAGAGTAGTGTGCTGTTGCAGTGTACAACAGCAGGGCAATTGTATCCATAGACATTTGGCCCAGTTATAATACACTCTGACTTAGTATTTGCAAAAGTCATTTCCTTTTGAGCTGCAGGTGACAAATGAATATCCATAAATAGAGGTTCTTCAAGTGGATGAGATTCTTTTTTTAGAGGTGGGGAAAAGGGAACAAAGAAAACATTAGAACTGAATTATATCTAAGGGGTCATTCCAACTATAATACATGCATTTACATAGCCTGTGGAGAGTGCAAAGTTATATAAATCTTTGAGTAAATTAAGAGTAAAGAAAATATGTTATTTTTCTCCAAGAGTTACACAGACTCTAACTATCCTTTTTGTACCAAGCATCCCATTTTAACAATGTTCTCATGTTTTGGATTTTAACTGTGGCAGTTCACTGGCCTTGTCTAGATTACCAGACTTTGATATGCTTTGTCTTTGATGCGCTCTCCCATCTCCACATTGAAAAGCTGCTTCGTGGTTCAGCCCTGTATTTTTAGGATACTCCAAAAATGTTATGACACAGTGAAGACCACATGTCAACATTCTCCTCAGCTGCTTAGAGTATCTGTAGTCAAAAATACTGTACTGGCCATTTGGGCAAAATGAAGAATCACTTCAAGGAGAGAGTCTGCTATAATCTTTCCTAAGGTGACTGTCTTCAAATGAATGTAGCCTGGTATTTTGATCCATGCATATTTTTATTCATTAAGCTGAAAATAACAATTAAATCATAACTGCCACATACCAGATGCACTTCATAAAATGTGTGAGAAATGAGTACTGATATTCCTGCCTGGAAGAGCAGGCTTCTTGTATGCCATCAAACTCGAGAGCACTATCTTGTCACTAACAGTCAGAGGTCACTTCATGTGAGTGAAGAAAGTTTCTATCTTATGGGACTTCATCATTAGCCCCACAGCTACATGTGCTTCACACAGACTTGTCAATTTTTGAGGACATATTTGATTACCACTCCCAGAGGATCAATGGAAACTATTGATACTGAAACGTTAATCAGCAACTGTACATTTATAATAAGAGTTGAGAATTTATTATGCACAGAGACTGGAGTTAAGTGGCAAAGCATGTTGCATGGATAATCTCCTTAAATCTCATGTGCAACCTTACAAAATCCTCTTGTAAATATAAGGAATCGGAGACACAGAGAAGTTAAGAACACATAGTAAGTAGAGAGATGGGAAGGAAACCTAGGAGGTTTTGATTCCAAAGCTCAGTCTTAATCTCCATGTTTTTCTTGCCATATGTCAAGGGTAGTATGAGAAGCCAGGGACCAGAGAAAACATGTCCTTTCCTTATCACACATTTTCTTTTCTAAGAATAATGTGTTTTTTATCACACAGCCCCAAATATGTATGGGGGACTTCACTTAAACACAGTTATTGATTCTGCTCTCCTATGGGGAACAACTGAAATTGGTTATTACAGACTGAGAGATGCAGGGAAGAGGGTTTTGAAACCACCTGGATTTTATCTCACTCTCAGCTTCCTCCTAGACTAGTGTTCACTTTAACTTTGTTGTCAGGGGATAAGGAAGACTTGATATTCCAGTAGGTCTGGTAGTTACTCTTTGGAACACAGAATAAAGGGCAAATCTTTATCATGACTTTCAGGACCATCAATCTTGTGGCCTTCTGTAACCTTCCCAAGTGGATCCTCACCATGCCCCTTCCCATTATCACCTACTGCAGTTGCATCAGCTTTACCATAAGGCTAATAGACCACAGTGATTTTTTAAAGAGCTAGGTGTGGTTGGGAATGAGAGAGCCTATTAGGGAGTAAAGAACAAACATGTTTGTTGAATGTGATTGTTTGAGTCCAACTCTTTCACAATTTGCTTATCTATTTAAAATACTGAATAGTGGTATTATTTAATACAAAAACTAATCTGTGCCATGAGCTGAGAACTCTTGTTAGTGTTTTTTATGACATTGGGAGACCTTGGGACCAAGAAAGACTCAGGCTTTTCTAGTGTCATGAGGCAGATTTAGTCTTGGTCGTATTATATGGGAAATATAATTGGCTAAAGTAAACACTTTTATTTTGCTGCTCCAAAGTATTATTAAGATGTATACTAACCCATATGCATGCAATCATCATACAGTTTTAAGTCATAAAATATTTACAATGCCATGTCTAAGATAGATGACATATAGAATATTACTCCACAGTTAGTTTAATAAAGTATAGATACAGAGACTCAGATTGATGCTTTCAAGTGATCATGTCAGTATAAACAAACCTTTCCTTAATAATAGTTGTATATTTGGAGTTTTTCTATTTTTCTTCTGAAAAGTGTTTTCTACACACCTTTTAGAGAGCAGAGATAATTCTTGACTGTAACACTTTCTGACAGCTATTCAAACATATTCTGTCTTTTTGGCTGTATCTTTTTCTCTACATTCCTGTGGTTCTTTACAGAATATGACTGTCTCATAAAAGGATATTTGTAATAAGAACCTATTTGCTAAATGAATAAAATATTCTTTAAGGTGCATTTCAAAAAGTTCTGAGCAAGTCTCCTACTGTTTTGATATATCAACGAAAGCACTGCTACATCAATAAATTCTTAGTTCCTGAGACATAACAAGGACTTAGTCGTAGGCATTGCTGAAATTGGAACATGTCAGGAGCCCTTCTCTTGTATGACTGAAACTGTGTTTATTTACTTTTATGTTTTGTTAATTTTATCTTTAAATGACATTGTCTTGGTTACATCATTTTTTATTATTCCATATTTTTTCTTTTTGTTTCTCTTTCCATAATCTCCATAGTTATCAAATTGTTTTTAGAGATTTTATAGATATTTGTATACTGAAAATAAATTTATGGCAATGATTTATGAAACTTTCTAACTGTAATCCAGGTACAGTGCTAGGCACTAGAGATAAAATAATGAAGAGCCATAAAAGAAAAAAAAAAATGTTTCTGCTACCATGCAGTTCACTATAATGTGGAAGGGACAACATTTAATGTAATTATCAAGCTATACCAATGGGCAATCATTGAACACCTTGATATAAAGAAAAGATCAGCAAACGTTAAAAAAAAAATACCAGATAGTAAATATTTTAGACTTTGTAGATGATGTAGTTTGGCTGTGTCCCCACCCAAATCTCATCTAGAATTGTAGTTCCCATTATGCCCTTGTGTCGTCAGAAGTACCTGAAGGGAGGTAATTGAATCATGGTGGTGTTTACCACCATGCTGCTCTTCTCATGATAGTGAGTTCTCACAAGATTTGATGGTTTTATAAGGGCACTTCTTCTTGCTGCTGCCATGTCAAGAAAGACACATTTGCTTTCCAAGGCCTCCCCAGACATGCTGAACTGTGAGTCGTCCTTAAACCTCTTTCCTTTATAAATTACCCTGTCTCAGGTATGTCTTTATTAGCAGCATGAGAACAAGCTAATGCAGTAAATTGGTACCGGTAGTGGGGTGCTGCTGTGAAGATACCTGAAAATGTGGAAGCGACTTTGGAACTGGATAACAGGCAGAGGTTGGAACAGTTTGCAGGGGTCAGAAGAAGATAGGAAAATGTGGGAACATTTGGAACTTCTTATAGACTTAGAGAGGTCACAAGCCCAGAAGATGTGGAAAAGTTTGGAATTTCCTAGATAGTTGTTGAATGGCTTTGACCAAAATGTTGATAGTGCAATAAGGTCCAGTCTAAGGTGGTCTCAGATGGAGATGAGGAACTTCTTGGAATCTGGAGTAAAGGTTACTGTTGCTATTCAAAGAGACTGGCAATATTTTGGCCCTGCCCTAGAAATCTGTGGAATGTTGAATTTAAGATAAATTATTTAGGGTATCTGAGGGAAGAAATTTCTAAGCAGTGAAGCATTCAAGAGGCAGCAAAACATAAAAGTTTGGAAAATTTTCAGCCTGACTATGCAATAGAAAAGAAAAGTCCACTTTCTGGAGAGAAATTCAACTTAGCTGCAAAAGTCTGCATAAGTAGCAAGGAGCCAAATGTTAATCACCAAGACAATGGGAAAAATGTCACCTGGGCAAGTCGGAGTCCTTTAAAAGCAGCCCCTCCCATCGCAGGCCCAGAGGCCTAGGAGGGAAAAATGGTTTTGCAGGCCCAGACCCAGGGGCCCCCTTGCCTTGGGACTTGGTGCCCTGCGTCCCAGCCACTCCAGCTGTGGCTAAAAGGGGCCAATGTACAGCTCAGGCTGTTGCTTCAGAGGGTGCAAGCCCCAAGCCTTGTCAGCTTCCATGTGGTGTTAAGCCTGTAAGTACACAGAAGTCAAGAATTGTCATTTGGGAACCTCTGTCTAGTTTTCAGAAGATGTATGGAAATGCCTGGATGTCAAGACAGAAGTTTGCTGCAGGGGTGGGGTGCTCATGGAGAAATTCTGCCAGGGCAGTGCAGAAAGGAAATGTGGAGTTGAGGGTCCCACACAGAGTCCCCATTTGGGCATTGCCTAGTGGAGCTGTGAGAAGAGGGTCACCATTCTCCAGACCCCAGAATGGGAGATCCACTGACAGCTTGCACCATGTGCCTGGAAAAGACACACTCAACACCAGTCTATGAAAGCAGCAGGAGGGGGGCTATACCCTGCAAAGCCACAGAGGCGGAGCTGCCCAAGGCCATGGGAACCCACCTTTGGCATCAGCATGACCTGGATGTGAGACATAGAGTCAAAGGAGATCTTTGCAACCTTCTATATCATAGGATCCCACAGCACAAACTATGAATTCAGTGATCTAGCTACATATTGATGCCATTAAAAATTATACAGAGGAAGGAAACAGAATGTTGTTAGTTTACAAAAATAATGTTATAGACCTTGAATCAATAAATTGCATGCTCAGGCATTTGTAGGAGTGAGAATTACCCTGTCATAGTCACCTGAGATCAGAATTATACTTGGTAACTATACAGAGTGTGAAACTGCTAAGCCTAAGTGGCAATGGAACTGACCACCAGGGCATCATCTTCTGAGATGCTAAAGATATCGACATACAAATTCGAATTATAGTATACGTAGTCTATATTTTATGCAGTTTATTTCCATTACAAAATTTTGTGTTAAGGATGTAGCATATGTATGTGTGTGTGTGTGTGTGTGTGTGTGTGTGTGTGTGTGTGTGTGTGTGAATGGAGCCTATTATACTAAAGAAGAAAGGAATTGCACTTAAACCCTGTAATCCAGTTGGTAAGGTTACTTCACATGGGGTTACAAGGTAGCAATTTGGCACAGCTATTCATGTAGACCAGCATTAAACAGATGAGTAAATGGGTGATAAATGATGGTTTGCAGGTTTCTCACTGTTGTGGTCTGAATTACCAATAAGTAAGAAAGCAGGCTAGAAAAGTACATATGGTTATGGATTACAATTGGAGACATCATAATCAACACACATGTAGCATAACATAAATACAGATGCACATAAAATGATTTACAGGTATCTGTATATATTAGTTAGTATACACAAATATAAATGCTTGTTCTTTGTGAGTTTTGTTTGCTGTTTGTATTTTATTTTATTTTTATTTTTTGCATGTCATTATTCATTTAGATGTTTCAGCACTTGCACTAAGTTTTTACAAGCTGGTGGACACTGACAAAATTATTTCTCCCACAGAACTATAACCACACATCCCCAGACAGTATAAATATATGGTTGAACTAACATTAATACACATCACCATTTTATCAATTACATAATAAAACAAATTATCAAGTATCCAAATATTAAGTTACACAGCTCAAAAGGCATATAAAATATTAGATGTCTGCTCAATTCATTAGCAGAAACCCACTTCTTTTTTTGCAAGAGAGGCTGGGAAGGTAAAAAAATTACACTTTCAAACAAAAATAAGTTGGTAAACACACTTCTGATAAGTATGGAAAAAAATTACAATAATTTCAGGAAGTTTATGATTACAATAACAAAGCATTGCTACCTTTTAAAAATGTTTTACTAAATTAAAGAGCATATTCTACATGTTCTGCACAAGACAAAGGCAACATTTTGCTAAAAATAATTAATAGCCCCCTCCCATTCTTTTCTCGGGCCCTCCCTGTTAAATTGCACCTCAAAGTGCAAACATTAAATTAATGTAAGGCTTTTTTGTCTGAAGACATTAAAGACATGTGCTTCTGTACAATGTAGATTTTCAAGATGGAGTTTTTTTTTTAATAACAGCACAAGGTAAGATTTATAGAAACACATTAAATAATCACTGTAAGACTTGGTTAAAAAAAAATCAATGGTTAAGCAAACCTGATGTATACTGGTATGAGTGTGGGAGATGTAAACATAAAGTGAGCAAATAACCATGTGAGCCCTATTTTCAATGTTTGAAATGATTGAAGGAATAAACCACACAAGGTCTAGAGTGTTCATAGTTCCTGGGATTTTAGTTCTGTATGGTACCAAAAATATACAAGTATTGTGCTGGGTATTTTGGCACCTAATCTTCCTAATTTCTTATGTATTGATAAGATTCTGGCATGGGAATAGAAACAAGTCATAACTCAATACTGCATGATTTTAGGAAAGGTCAATGGATACAAATGACAAGCACATTTTATATGCTGACAGTGAGAATCTTTTGCCAAGTATCCAAATAGGTTGACTGTAACCCAAATACAGAGGTTGCCAAATCTGTCTAGCTTGTGGCCTGGTAAAACTGCCTTTCAATACTCCTATGGAAGCTACATTAGACTTACTCACTAAGCCAACATGTTGGCTAATATGTATAACAAATTAGGCCCTATCTCAAGTTCCACTTCCAATAGCACTAGGCACCCCAATTTTATTGAATGCAACAGTTGTTTCTATGACCATTGGAATCTTTGAAACGTAGCTGCATTTTAGGACGATACTTCTCCAAATACAAAAGTTGCTTGCTGTTAAAAGCTCCATGCTGCTTTTTCTTATGAATTGTACTGCATCTTCATATTTCATTCCACCTTTAATTAATGCTAGGGCAACAAGTACTGGAGCTCTCCCAAGGCCTGCCACGCAGTGAACAGCAATACAACAACCAGGTTCTTCACGAAACTTAATTTTTACAAGGCTTAACCAGTCTTCAAAAAGCTGGTTGGATGGTGGTGCACCATCATCAAAAGGCTAATCAAGAACATGGATACTTTCTTTCTCCACAAGAGTAGCATCATAAGTTGCTTCACATACTCTTATTGTTGTAGTAACTCCATACTTAAGTTCCTTTATAAATTTGTTTAAGGTCACATTGGTTGGATTGTGTGTAATAAGAAATCTTATGTTCTTGTATGTGACATCCACAGGAGCTGGGCGGTTCATTCGAGCCATGTTAATTTAGTTAAAAAACACTCAATAGGGTTATGAAATAATTTTTTAAAAATTGGAATACAGAAATGATGCAAAGAAACTAAAGTCTACTTCAGTATACTCCACTGAAATTCTGAGCGCTTGAGTATGAGGTTGTAAGTAATGATAAATGAAATGAACCTCCTAACAAGCAGTAGCAGTTCTTTAATCCAGTAATACTGAGGCCACCAGAAAAGAAATGCTCTGAGGTTTACCCCATCCAGGTCAGAACTCTTGTAAAATGCTCTGTGGATTTCAATTCAACACTTCTGTGTCCAGGATAACCACTCTTATGGGGGCTTCTTGACGGAGTATTAATCAGTTTCTACAGTTCACTTGTCTGCATAGAGGTCGTGCTGTGCCTGGCAGTAATCTCCACTGCCCTTCAGAAACTCCATAAATGTGTGACCAAGAACACCACAGAACTGAGCAATATGTTTACTCATTGAAGATTGTGGCCTAATCATACAGCGGGTCCCGAGGCGGCGGCGACATAGGCGGTGGTGGCGGCTGCAGGGCAGGAGGCGGCATTGCAGGCGGCGGCGGGGGCACCACACCTGTATTTTATTTTTTTATAAGAATGCAGGCAATTCCTTCTTCCCACCTATCTTTCAGAGCACCTGTGACATTTACTAATTTAGAAAAAAATGCAGAACCTATTTAACACTGTGATGATGAGTTATATAATGCATGAAAATAATGTTTTATTTTCAGGCTGTTCATAAAGTAGTTTTACCTTTTACAACTTCCTTGTAAATTGATTAAAGGATCTTAGTCAAATATTTATAAATAGGAGAACTTAAGCGCTCTTCTTAAGCCACCGTAATTTGGAATTTAAGCAGAGATACAATGATTGGTTTCAGGCCGAATTTGTTGATGAGTGGCAATATTTTAAAGGACAGTACCGTTATTCCCTGGGTAGTGTGTGAAAAGAACCAGCATCTTTGCTCTTCCTCTAGTTTTCTCTCGTTTTTTTATATAAAACAATCTAAAATAGAAGATATCTTATCAAATGGTATCAAGAGGTGCAGCATTTTGAGAGCCAATAAGTCACTGTTCTAATTGTGAGACATATGTTTGTGCTAAAGTCATGTAACCATCAAGGAAGGGAAAAACCTAAAAATGAGAAGGAAGAAAACTGAGGGTAGTATTTACCCGAATGAATACAGAAGCATTAAAGGAAGAGAGACTATACTGTACTCTTGAAATAAAATAATGTCTCCTAAAAATGGAAAACTTTCAAAGGAGAATATGGATATTTTTCCTTTAGCATAAACTAGCATAGCATTCTTAATTAGTTTGAAGAATTCTTTCGTCAAATAAATTGCTATTCAAATTCAAAATAGCTGCAATACATGCTCCTATTATAAGTTAAGAGAAGTAGTGTAAAATAATCACGTAGCAGACTGGTTTCCAACCCGATTTCACCACTAACCAACTGTAACCTCATCGATCATAGAGTGATAATTGTTCTTACATCATCTTTTGAGCATGTTGTGTGTACATGTGCCCAAAGGATCCAACATTGTTTTTGAGGTCTTCCTTTGTAGGGTTTCCCACAGGCCAGAACACGGAGCCCGAGTTAAAAGCCAGGTAGACGTGTCCAGTTGTTGGGAATGACATGGCAGAGTAAAGCCCCTTCCCAACTCCGATACATCGACCCTCCAGGAGCCCAGAGTCGACCGCCCCCGCGGGCAGGGTGCGCGGACTCAGCTAGGGGGACCCGCGGCTGTGGGGGCGCGGAGTCGGCAGCGGGGAGAGGCGGAGGCAGCCCCTGCGAGGCCGAGGGGAGGTCGCCGTCTGCGCCTCCAGCGCCCGGAGCCCTGGCAGCGCCCGCCCCCTTCCCGCGTCGCCCACCAGCGCCCGCGCCGGCTCAGCCAGTGACTTCAGCTCAGTTCCACCTCCGCGTGGTGGCGGCTGGCTCCGTCCAGACCCGCGCTGGGCACAAACCCAGCCCGGGCGAGCGGCCGCCACCTGCCTGGAGCCACCTCCGCCTGCCCCCACCACGGCCCAGCTTGGATGGAGCTGGGGTCCTGAGCGCCAGCCCCCAACACCCGGCAGCCCAGAGCCACGCGCGGCTGCCTTCGGCCTGGGACCCCTCTCTCCGCTGCTCTCCGCCCCCGCGATGGGAAAAGTGGGCGCCGGCTGCGGCTTCCCAGCCTGACTGAGCCCCAAGTTCGGGGTTCCAGCTGGAGATGTGGGCGCACCCACCGCGACCAGGTGCAGGAGCGGAGGCCACTTCGCACAGAATCAGCCACTGTCCAATGGTCTGGCCCGCACAGCAGGAGTTGTGAGGTTCCCATGTGGCTGGGGATAAGGGGAACGTTCCAAAGCCTGTTGGTTGGTCTGTTCGAATGTGGGGGCGGGTGGGGCTTCAGGACTGGAAAGTGCTGCACGCCTTCCCTCATCTGCTGAGGGATCTGGCTTCACCATTTCATGCTATACACCAGACCACTGAACAGTTTTCTCCAAATCTCTATTTCCCGACTCCTTGGCCACCATATGTGAAGCTGAAGATCACACCAAAAGGGGAAGGGGTTAAAATATAATATCTGGGGTTCGACGATTTAAAAAGTTTACAGGTAATCTGCAATACATGCCCTTAGTGTATTCCTTGAGAAGTTTTTTGTTTTCTTTCTTTTTTTTTTTTTTTTTTTTTTAGAACTTGTCTGTGTATTTCCGGACAGGGCACTCCAGCACTCCAGCATCTTCTAAAAGACCCAGTGTAGGAAGTGGTGTGTGTGTGTGTGTGTGTGTGTGTGTGTGTGTGTATACTGTGAGCAGTCCTAGGTAGGTCAGATATCCCAGTACAACTACACCCTCCATCCACGCCCGCATCACGCCCCTATTGCAAGAAGGAAAACAAACTCTTAGCCTTTCCTTTATGGAGAGAGGGACGAAATTACTAGATTACAGGAGGCCGATACTGGAGTTTGAGGCTGGGATTCTGCTGGGAACAAAGCAGATAGTTAAAAGTGAACATTGATAATTTGAGCTTTTACTAGGAAAGTTTTAGGGTTTCTAGAAAATTCTGTATGTCCGGAATTTGAGGGAGGTGGTTTTTTTTTATGTTTTGTGTGTGTGTGTGTGTGTGTGTGTGTGTGTGTGTGTGTTTTAGTTTAAGCTAAACTTAGAAATCAACTTGCCCTCAAAGTAAGGCAACAGCTTGGATGGCAGTAGCTCAAGACCATTTATTTTCAAATGTGAAAAGGTCTCCAGATTGTCGTAAAGCAGGCAAGAGACCATAAAAAGTAAGGGTGGATAAAAATAAAATGAAATAAAAGTTGGAAACTCAGTTAAGAAACTGAGAATTTTATTGTTTGTCATATGCGATGGTTATCCAGCCTAGTAGTTTTCACGATGTTTGTATATGACGTTTAATTTCCAGAAACTTTCCAGGAGAGATACACATTATCATATTGTACTTGTTTCTAGATCTTTAATAATAGCAGTCATGGACATTCAAAATTAATAGTTTGCATTTTATGAATATTCTTGGTACGCAGATATAGATTTCATTATGCCAAATCATGATAAGGCATTTACTATTGAAGTTTATAAGAATGTGCCCAGGATTTCTCCTAATATTCAGCCTTCATTACATGGGCTGTGATTTTATAGCGGTTAACTCCAGAGTAATAAAATAAATGAAGTAAAAATTATTTTCCTTTGGACACTGAAGACTTTGCCCTCACTTCCCACCTTACTTAGTTGAGTTTTCACATTGTAGCCACCATAATTAATCCTGCAATTTGAATTTAAATCTTACTGAACTGATTGAATAACTTTCTACTTTAAATAACTTAACGTTTCTGACTTTAAAGGAGGGTTTTCAAAAGAAGCATGTAATTGCCAGACTATGAAGCAAATAACTTATAAATGATATTGTTTATGCTGTAAAATGTGAATTGTGCATTAAACCGCTTTCATCTAGTTTACTTCTTGAAAGAGTGAGAAGAGTATATCTTTGGCTAACCAGTAACACCAATTAAGAACTGTCTAAAATAACTTCTACCCTTCTTGCCTATCCATGGTTGCTTATAAGTGTAATGGAGCTTATGGGGTTACACCTTAGAGACTGGCTGGCACAGAATTCTAGAATAATGCAGTAAATATTGAGGTGGTGATTGCTAAACATTTGAGTACCCTAACATATTGCAGTCTACATTGTACCCAACATAGACACAAACAGGTTCCTTTTTCAGTATTTACATATAGATTGAGGGTAGAGAAAAATAGTTACTGCCCAAGTCTTCGAAAACAAAGGTATTCAATTTCCCCAGCCCTCTTTTTCTGGTCTGGTTTCATAGGAAATTACGTATCATATATACATTGTGTGTGTGTATTTTATTTTAATGAATCAATGCTTATAAAACTTCTTTGATAAAGGTTAACAGATGTTTCTCATTGGCAATGATTTATGAGAAATGGTTATCAAAAGGAGCCATCTCCAATTGTTTTCTTTGACTTGTCTTAATGTTATTATATTTTTAGTGCTATCTATATGAAAAAGCACAGCTCTTGGATCATTTTCCATGAAGCTTCTTTTTTTGAGTTGACATCCATCAGCTCACTGTTCCTGTTAGAGGCTCAACCTGGGCCAACTTCAAGAATGTGTTTTAATCTTTTAAAGCAAATAGCTGAAAAATGAAATTATCTCATTTCAGCTATTGTATGGAGTAGGCATTATAATTCTCATTATATGGAAGAGAGAGCCGATGTTTAGAAAACCTGTGATGTGGCCAAGGAAATTGACTTGGTCTGTTCAGGCTACTAGAACAACATACTATCAACTGAGTAACTTATAAACAACAGAAATTTATTTCTGCTAGTTCTGGATGTGGGAAAGTCCAAGATCAAGTCACTGGCAGATTCTGTCTCTGGTGAAGGCCCATTTCCTGGTTTGTAGACAGCCATCTTTCCCCCGTGTCCTCACATCGTAGAAAGGCATATAACAGCTCTCTGGGACTTGTTTTCTAAAAGCACTAATCCCACCATGAGTGCTCTGACTTTAGGGCCTCAGCATCTCCCAAAGCCTCCCCAGTCCCCAGTACCATCACCTTGGTGACTAAGTTTCAACATATGAATCTGAGAGGGAAACAAACATTCAGACCAGAGGAGGTGAAGAGCAGAGCACTGGCTAGGACTGTACTACACACCTATTAGAACAGCCAAAACCCCAAACACTGTCAACTTCCCAATGCCAGCAAAGGTGTGGTATTGCCAAAACTGGTGGGAATGCAAAACGGTAGAGTCATTTTGCCAGACAGATTGGAAGTTTCTTATGAACTAAAGATACTCTTACTGTAAGATCCAACAGTCATACCAATGAAACATTTATGTAAATGAACTGAAAACATATGTGCACATAAACCCTTATTTTGTTTTCTTGAGATGGAGTTTCGCTCTTATTGCCCAGGCTGGAGTGCAATTGCGCAATCTGGGCTCACGGCAACCTCCGCTTCCCAGGTTCAAGCGATTCTCCTGCCTCAGCCCTCTGAGTAGCTGGGATCACAGGCATGCACCACCACGCCTGGCTAATTGTCATATATTTAGTAGAGATGGGGTTTCTCCATGTTAGGCAGGTCTTGAACTCCCAACCTCAGGTGATCCGCCCACCTCGACCTCCCAAAGTGCTGTGATTACAGGCATTAAGCCACCGCACCCGGCCCACACAAAACCTTTTACATAAATTTTCATAGGAATTCTAATCATAATTTGAGAAATCTGGAAGCAACCAAAATATCCTTCAATAAGTGAATTTATAAACTATGATATCATTGTATCTACATAATCCATATAATGTAATATTATCCAGTGATTTTTTTAAATGAGCTATCAAACCATGAAATATATGGAAGAGTCTTAAATGCTAAGTGAAAGACGCCAGTCTGCAAAGGCTACATACTGCATGGTTTCAACTCTACGACATTATGGAAAAGGCAGAACAGTAAAAAGATTAGTAGTTGTCAGGGGTTAGGTGGAAGGAAGGGATGAATATACAGAACACAGAGGATTTTAGGGCAGTGAAAGTATTCTGTATGGTTCTATAATGGTGGATACATGTCATTATTCATTTCTCAAAACCCACAGAATATTCAATAGCAAGAGTTGAAACAAAGATTTTTGGTCATCATAATGTGTAAATGTAGGTTCATGGACTGTAACAAATGTCACATGGCAGTATGAATGTTGACAGTGGGGGAGGCTGCTGTGTCAGGGCAAAGGGCACAGGGAACTCTCTGTCCTTTCTGCTCAATGTTGCTGTGGACCTAACACTGCTCTAATAATTATAGTCTATTAATAATAAAAATAACATTAGGTATAAATGATAAAAAAAAACTCCAATTGATCTTTCACCAAAGCCTAGGGAATATCTTGCCTTTCAGGCTTTGATGCAGGATATAGGAAAATGAATATTAAAGAACTTGTATTTTAAATAATTTAGTCCGGTAAATTCCAGTGGATAGTGTGAGCAGGGAATATCTTTGGTTTGGTAATTTCGTCTCTCTGTAGAAAAGAAAGACTTTAACATGTGCCTGTCACATCACTTTCTTACCTAAGGTAGTGATTAGTGGTTCTCTTACCTGCTCATCTCTTTATTTTTTGTGCTAGAATCTGTAACTGGCAATTCCTTGAGCCCGAGATAGCCCATGATGGTCATTGAGGTTATTCAGCAGACCATTTAAAGGACTTGTGGTTCTTCTGGGTTAGAGTACTTCTCTGAGTTAATAAGGAAATGCGATTCTGTTGAGAGGTCGGATATGAACACTTGACTTGATGTTTGATAAGATCTTTTTACTACTTTTTAAAAGTAAGAAGATAGCGGCCAGGCGTGGTGGCTCATGCCTGTAATCGCAGCATTTTGGGAGGCCAAAGTGGGAGGATCACGAGATCAGAAGTTCAAGACCAGCCTGGTCAACATGGTAAAACCCCGTCTCTACTAAAAATTAAAAAAATAATAATAATTTAAAAAACCCTGGACATGCTGGCGTGTGCCTGTAATCCCAGCTACTCGGGAGGCTAGGCAGGAGAATCATTTGAACCCGAGAGGTGGAGGTTGCAGTGAGCTGAGATTGCGCCATTACACTCCAGCCTGGATGAGAGGGCGAGACTCCGTCTCAAAAAAAAAAAAAGAACAGAAAACCACACACACACACACACACACACACACACACACACACATATACACACATATACATATATACACACATATATACACTATATATACACATATATATACACACACACATATATGTGAAACTTAATTTTTTGTTTTTGATTTTTTCAGCAAGACCACAATTTTTTCTTTTCTAAATAAATAAAATTAGTGTTCTGGCAGTATTCATCAATGAAAAGGAATGTGTCAAGGAAAGCAAGACACTGTAGTGGAAAATCCATAATATTTGGTAGGAGACAGAGAATTCCTGTTTATTAACAATGTGGTGGTCAGAAAGTCTCTTTGATTTCCTTATTTAAATATATTGATTGCACCTGCCTGGCTTGCCAACTATGTGAGATATATGTCTAAAGCATTTACACTCGTGGGTACTTAATAACTGGTACTGTTTTTATTGAAGGAAAGGGTTTTCTTCTGGAATGCAGGACATTCTAGTTCTGTAGTTCTTAGGTTCTAGTTCTCATTCCCTATGTAAATTTAGCCAAGTAATCATAACACATTCATATTTCTTGATATCAATTTTATTCTCTATAATACCAAGATAAATAAGCTAGAACTTATCTGAAGTGCCATCCAGGTATGAATCAGTGTATCAGATTTTTAAGTTTCAGGTGTTGAGCACCAAGGACATCTAAGTGAAGTGCACTGGATATCCTGGAGAAACAGAGATGATGCATAGATCTGTACCATCAGTGTAGCAGTAATAATATATCACATTTCACATGTAACGTTGCCCTTAGATAATTGGGGAAGTGTCTTCCCCACTGTTAATATGCATATTATGCAAAGGAATTCCTGAAATTTAAAATTCAGGGTGACTTTTATTTAAATCAAAGTAAAGAATAGATTTTTTATATGAAATAGTGTGAATTGTGAATTCAGAGCTGCTTTTCTTTTTTTTTTTTTTTTTTTTTTTTTTTTTTTTTTTTTTTTTT
>NC_045442.1:25115116-25125743 GCF_002776525.5 Piliocolobus tephrosceles
GTCGCCCAGGCTGGAGTGCAGTGGCCGGATCTCAGCTCACTGCAAGCACCGCCTCCCGGGTTTACGCCATTCTCCTGCCTCAGCCTCCCGAGTAGCTGGGACTACAGGCGCCCGCCACCTCGCACGGCTAATTGTTTTTATTTTTTAGTAGAGATGGGGTTTCACCAGGTTAGCCAGGATGGTCTCGATCTCCTGACCTTGTGATCCGCCCGTCTCGGCCTCCCAAAGTGCTGGGATTATAGGCTTGAGCCACCGCGCCCGGCCAAGAATAGATTTTTTCATACTGAAAAACAACCCATGAATATGTCCTTTGTGTGATAGATTTGTATGAAACATTATATAGAAAATATTTATTGACTTGATATAAGCATCCTCTACTATCAAGCTAATACAGGTGAAAAACCAAAACAAAAACAATAAATGCTTGCCATGAGGATAGGTATCTGAGTCTGCATTGTTTATCAGTATATTTCAGGGATCTAAAGAATATCTGTCATGGTTTAAGGGATCAATAAATGATATATGTAGATAAATACTTACATATGTAGATACCTAGATATGTAGAAATGGATATATCTGAAATATAGTAAAATCACATGTGTTTTCTTCCAGTTGCCTGCAAAAGGAGCTTCCAGACCTTTAAGAACTACCTTGTTTAGAAGAGTGTAGGGATAATTGTATTAATCTCACTTCACTGTTTGTATATTATGTAGAAATCAGGCTTCCCTAAAATCCATTATTAGCTTTTTTATATTTAAGTGTATGTGTGAGTGATTCATTCATTTACAGTAGAGTGTGATTATCTAGGCTGTGATCTTTATTTTCCACCGTTATTTAATATGTTTCTGTTTTTTAAAAAGGGAAACAGGAGTGATTTTATCATCTTTTTGTCAAGCAGCCCAAATCGAAGTACACAGTAGAGTGTGTGCATTGTGTCAGGTTGGTCGGTGGCCCATTTTATTGTGTTACTGGTTTCCTGAATACTGTTCTCACTAGTCAGCAAAGTTTACAAATTCAAATAAAAGACAGTGGTTATATAAATTAAATCATTACCTTTCAATATTTTAATCTTCATAGACTTATACAGTTTATAGGAAATATATACAGATTAATACAAAATTTATACAAAAAGAACTTATTTTATTATTAAAGTAATTTGAGTGAAATAAAAATGATTGCTTGAAGCTGCTCAGGGAGAAATTTGAATCTCTGAGTGAAGCATTACAGGCAGCTTGAAGGGTGTCCTCGTGGTCTAGTGGGTCAGGGAATTTGAGGTCACTTGGAATCATTGAGCTTCTTCAGCAAATTACTGGTGAAACAAACAAAAACCATGCATTCAGTGATATGCATTTTTTTCAATGTTATTACTATATATTTTTTTCTTTTTTATTATACTTTAAGTTCAAGGGTACATGTGCACAACGTGCAGGTTTTTTACATATGTATACCTGTGCCAGGTTGATATTCATTTTTATCTCATAAACAACTCCCTTTGGTTACCATCTCAAAGGAACGAAGCATTTCTTATTATCAAATTACCGACTTCATTTCCCTCTACACTGGATAAACTAAAGTATCCATTTAGGCTACCCTATTATCAGCAAGTAGAGTTTTATGACAGAGTATGTAAATTTCAGGCTTAGAAATCAGACAGCCTAGTTTAAAATCCTAGCTCAGCCTCCTACTAACAACGTCATCCTGGACAAATTTTTTAGTACAGTTGACTCTTGAACAACACAGGTTTGTATTGTGTGGGTGCACTTACGTGCAGATTAAAAAAAAAAAAAATACTAAAACTTTTTTTTGAGATTTGCAGCGACTTGAAAAAGCTTACAGATGAACCATGCAGACTAGAAATACTGAAAAAATTAAGAAAAAGTTAGATATGTCATGATTATATAAAATATACGTAGATACTAATCCATTATTGTCATTTACTACCATAAAATATACACAAATCTATTGTAGAAAGTTGAAACTTATCAAAACTTATTAACGCAAACACAGACCATGCATGATGCTATTCTCAGTGAGGAGAAATGTAAACATAAAGATACAGTATTAAATTATAACTACATACATAAATTATCATTGCAATAATTCTGTAGCCACCTTCTGTTGCTGTTGCAGTGAGTTCAAGTGTTGGTACTATCCGCTTAAAATGCCCTGTGATGCTGTTCATCTCCCCCCTGAGCAGTTTCTCTTTCCAGCAAATTGTATTCTCGTATAGTTTTCATCCTGTTTGGCACAGCACTATAAACCTTGACTAACACCATGGGACTCATACAAAGTGCCACTAGTGTTGTTGGAAAAGCTCCCAAGAAACTGATGAAAGTCATAACATTACAAAAAAAAAAAAAAGTTGAATTGCTTGATGTGTACCATAGATTGCAGTCTGCAGCTGTGGTTTCCCGCCATTTGAGATAGGTGATTCATCTCATAAACAAAATATGTGGACTTCAACGTGATCAGTAAATACAGTATAGCACTGTAAATACATTTTATCTTTTCTATGAATTTCTTAATAACATTTTTTCTCTGGCTTTATTGTGAAAGTATAATATGTAATATTATAACATACAAAATGTGTGCTAGTTGACTGTTATTGGCAAGGCTTCCATTCAACAGTAGGCTATTTATAGTTACATTTTCAGAGAGTCAAAAGTTGTATGTGTATTTTTGACTATACAGGCAATCGGTTTCCCTAACCCCCACATTGTTTGAAGGTCAACTGTATTTCTAAGTCTCAGTTCTCTGGAATCTAAAATGTGATGAAGAATAGTGTCTGTCTCTAGGGTGGTTGTGAACATAAAATGAGACATTCAAATAAAACATTTAGCACAAAACCTAAGATATAGTATGTGGGCAATAAAAGTTAACTCTTTTGTTAATAACCCAGTTTAAAATCTGTCATTGATAATCGATGTACAATTGATGTTTAATAACATGAGCTTATTCCTGGGAAGCAGTAAATACATAGATACATGAACTATGGGGGAGCTCGATCTATGGTAGATGCTTGAAGCCTTCAGGATTGTCATTGTCAATGAAGCTCCAGAAGAATACTTTCCATGAGAGTCTATACACGGTATGCACTTACCCTTCTTATCCTTCTACTGAAACCCAGTATTGCTCCTGTGGATAGTAGTGTCTGACTGAACAAGCAGCTGAATTGCTGAATTCAGTTGATGACAATTTCTTTAATTCACTGCTGAAAACTCCCTTGGGAACGAAAAAACCTATTTCACTGTGTAATTGTTACAATGTACTTTGTAAAATACATATAACAGTTTTCTCTGAATTTATTTAATTAAATGATTTTAAATGTTCTTAATATAATGGCAAGAACCAAACTTTCCTGAATTTTGTCATGTGTAAAGTGAAGGGATATTGGGATTTACCTAGCACAGTGGCTTCTGAACTTAGAGGCTGTAGTTGTCCTGAAGTCAAGGAAACTGATAACGGGAACCCAAACATATTTGTAATAATCCAAATACTCAATGAATATTTATCATCTAATCTTGGTTGACTGTGTCTTCAATTTTTCACACTTTGGGATGGAGCTGGTGATCTGTGCAATGTTGCTCTCAGACTTATTGACATTGTTGGTTTCAAGTAAAGTAGAAGGAAGATAAGGTTTTAGGTAAAAACAAAACAAAACAAACAAAACCTTTTTATTAACATTTCCTAAACAATCTTCCTGCCCGTAATTGTCAGCAACTTACTTATCACATCCGACCTTATTTGTTACAGCAAATTTTGGATAATACAAATATAAGTAAGGGATCAGGAGTTGGGGAAACAACTGAGGAGGAAGAAAACAATACTTTTACTCTGGATCTACTTTGATAATCACAGAAAAAGAGATCTCAGGCTACAGAAGTCATATGTGTTTGTGTGTGTGCATGAGCCTGCATGCAATTTTAGCTTGACTACACCTTCTCATGTGATTGGATTCTTTCCCAATCTGTGGATCCTCTGCAGACCATTTATCAATACAGGCTATAGAGAAATCCTGTTCAATAGAACTTTCTGCATTGATGGAAATATCCTCTACTCTGCCAACACAATAGCTTCTAGCCACCGTGGCTATTGATCATTTGAAATCTGACTAGTGCAACAGAGTAATTGCAGTTTTAGTTTTACTTAATTTTAATTATTTTGAATTTAATTATTAATAGCCATGTGTAATCAGTGGCCAGCATATTGGGCAGTGCAGTTATATAATACCTTCTCTTGATTGCCTTTGCCTGACAACCATATACAAAATTCAGTGGTCTTTGCAAGCGCCGTGACGAGCTATTCAAAAGCCTGATGCGCGGATCTCTTCCTAAGGGAAAAGTGGAAGGGCCAGCTATGCCATGAGTGAAGCCATCCTCAAATTCAGCATCTCCTCTGTGGTCACTTCGATACTCCCCGTCCTCCTACGGTGACTGATAATACATCCATAAGCTTTTCAGCTCATGCAGTATCTGGCCTTGTCTTTGAAACCCCAGAACAGAGTGTCTAGTTAGTTTGATTCCCAGAAAGATCACAGCAGCTGTTTTACCTGAACGAGTCCATTGGGCTACATTCTTATTGAGAGGTGAGAGAACCTGAGAATTCAGAGGCAGCGACCTTTAGAAATCATGAATCTCAGTGTTTTCCAAGGGTGGTATGTGTAATGCCATGGTGTGTGAAGTGATTTTGGGTGGGAGCATAATGCACTTTGATGTACTATTTTATTTTAATGTCGTTAGTTAAACTTATTTTAATGTGTACTCGAGTTAATATTTTCATGATATATGATCATTTCTTCAGTCTTTTGTGATACTACTCAGACCACTCAGTGACATTGTCTTGGACATACAAGGGGAAGTTGGAGCACATTTGAAAGTGCTTTTTAATGTTTGAAAAAATGTATTCTTACATGAAAGTAACTGTGGCTCATTTTCTCTTCAGCAGAATAAAATCATTCCATTATTCTATCACTCCATCTATCTCTCAAAGTGAGAAACTAATATACAACTTTTTTGTCTAGTGGCCTAGAAACATAATTAGATACATTGATGGAGTCAGGGCTGAAGGGCTCTGACTAGAGCCCGAGACTGCCAGAAACACGTGGAACTGATTTGCAATCCTGGTTCTTTGTTCCCAGGCCCCAAGATAATTTAGCTTGCCTCTTTTTATTAAAAGTAATTCCAACTTTCTTTTGTCTTTGATTTGATCTAGGCATATATTGATAGAGACATAAAGAAATATATGTTAGCAGTCTCTCCCTTGAGCTTACCATCTGGTTGGGGAGATAAGTTGACTGGTTCTTTGAAGAGTAGAAAAGTAAGGATAGCTGAATTAATTAAGTTTAATTATGTTTCTTAGGTCTGTCTGTGAGGCTCTGTCCCCAAATGAGATGGATCTCATCAACTCAGTTGCTCGGTAAAAGAAAGTGAACCAAGGCTGCAGTATGACTCCACTATGCTTTTGAAATACCACCCATGGTTTTCTGTTTCCACAAATCACTGTTTGACATGCACACTTATTTCCCATTGGGCAGTTATTTTGGGCTAAATAAAGTAGGCTTATGGAAGCCATTTTAATGGCTTCTACTTCAGCCTATCAACTCTCAGTCTGTTCCTCATTCCTGTGACTGTCCTGGGCTCTTATGAAGAGTGATTCATTTATTCAAGTTTGGTTAAATAAATGAGAGAACAAGCATAGATGACCTGTTGAATTGCATAATATTCTCCCACATCTTGCTTTTTCACAGTCATCTTTCATGGTAAGTTCTCGTAGAAGAATTTAGGTTTGGAAATGGGTCTTGATATGAAAACCAGTGAAAGAGAAAGAGCAAGAAGGTAGGAAAAAAGAACTTGGAAAGTACAGCTTTGTCATTGAGCGGATGGATGGACTTCTGTTATTAATAGTAATTGCCTCAACTAAAAATATTAAGGCTATTTAGGTTATTTCATGAACATTTGTTCAAATCTAAATTATATCAAAATACAAAAAAATACCCCTTGCAGGGAGCATGGGTGTAGATGTTGTACATGATAGCAAAATAGTGCCAGTAAGTCCCTCTGCTTCACAAAACCAGGAGTTGGCTTGTAGCTCTAGTCTACTTTGTCCAAAACAGTTTTGTTTTACCAGGACTTGCAGCTACAAGTGCCTAGAGGATAGTTTGAGGGACAGTATCTTCCATAAAACAAACTACCATCAAAGGCAAAGAATCTATATATCAGAGACTGCTCAAGTTCATTTCTACCACTCTGTGCCACCCTCTGCAGTTTACCCTCAATTTCATTTTTTAAAAAATTTTATCTCTTTTAAAAGAGGGGCTTATTTTGACTTAAAAACAATTATGGAACCCTTTTTGGAAAGAGTTGGTATATTTCAGGTGACCTGATTTTGCATTTTTGATATACTTCCTCTTTTCCTCACAGCCTACAGAAGGCAAGGTGGAGGCAAAACCTCAGAGCTCACTTTGCTTTGTTAAGGAGAGCACTACTCTTGTAAAAACCAGTTTGTAAGAAACAGTAAAATTATATGAAGGTCAGTAAAGTAGCTTGTTAGTGTGGAGTCAGGTTTATCCGTTTATGAGGTCTATGTAATTAATTATTAAAGGGTAAGACATTTATAGAAATTACAAAAGCATTCGGTTAAGGTCAAGGTGGTTGAGATTCAAGTTTAAACAGGTTTAGTCTGTGTCTTGATTCTAGAACTTTCTATTCTGTGATGGAGATGAGGTTAAGGACTGTTTGCTGAGCAGCATTTACACCAGATTATAAAAACTCCTCTAATCTTTCAAAGCCAGTTTCCCAACTAAAGACTCTACTTTTTGAGGTATCTCACACACACTCTCTTAACTGGCATACCGTGTTTCCAATATGTCCTAGATTGAACAGGAGAATCTGGAACCAGGAGTCAGAAGACCTGGCCCCAGACCTTGGTGACTGTGTACTAGTTCTGTGACCTGCAGTCAGTCACTTAACTTCTATGAGCTCCTCTCTTTCCATCTGTAAAAAAGGAATATGTACTACCCATTTCCTGGGTAGATATTGAAGATGTCATAAAATATAAGAGCCACTGGCACAAGGAAATCCTGGACTACGCTAAGTGTATGGTGCTTCGAGGTTGAATCTCTATGAATTGTTTTTAATCCAAAATTGTGCTTTAAGACAGTGTCTTTAGTAAGAAGTTTTTATGATGGCCAATGGGGCAAATCTATGGTTCTCAGTTCATCCCTGACCCATATGTATGAATCAGCACTTTGGAATAACATGAGCTTTGTGTCTGGGATCTCTTTTTATGCTATGGAAAGAGCATCAGACAAGCCTTAGATTAGGGTTTTATCCTAACTGTCACATATTTGCAGGTTGATTTTGAGCAAATCAGATAACTCTCCTTTTGAGCACTAATTCCTGGTTTGGCAAATAACCAAATAACCTTCAGTGTGGTGTGGTTGTACTGAAGTTGCTTGAGTTTGAAACCTGGCTCTGCTTCGTGCGATGTAACCTTAGACAAATCATAGCTAAATGTGCTTTGGTATCCTTTGCGAAGTGAGCATAATAATCATACCTACTTCATAGAGTTGTTGTCAGGAAGACATGTAGTAATAGAAGCAAAATATTTAGCAGAGTGTCTGTCACAAAGGGTACTCATAACGTCTTAGTTGGTGTGATTTCATGTTCCTTAAATTAGTTTACCCCTGGCAAAATCTTCCATATGCTCTAATTTACTATGGGCTCATATCCAAGACATATCTCTCTTCACTAAGTCCTGTATCAGTCCATTTATTTTCATCTTGCTATAAAGAACTGCCTGAGACTGGGTAATTTATAAAGGAAGAGGTTTAATTGATTCACAATTCAGCATGGCTAGGGAAGCCTCCAGAAATTTACAATCATGGCGAATGGAAAAGGGTAAGCAAGGCACCTTCACATGGTGGCAGGATGGAGAAGTGTTGAGTGAAGTGGGAAGAGCCCCATGTAAAACCATCAGATCTCGTTAGAACTCACTATCACGAGAACAGCATGGGGGAAACCACCTCCATGATTCGATTACCTCTACCTGGTCTCTCCTTTGACACATGGGGACTACGGGGATAATGGGGATTACAATTCAAGATGAGATTTGGGTGGGGATACAAAGGCTAACCATATCAGACCCCTTTTAAAATATTTATAGAAATCTGTCCCATAGTGTTTTGTTGTGTTTGTTCTTGATTATTTGTGTGGCAGGGCAAAATGCTTTAAAACATTTTTATAAATATTCTGTATGAAGGGGACAAACTGCCAAAAAGGAAAAGAAGGAAGAGTAAAGGGGGAAGAAGAAAGATGTGGAGGAGTAGGAGAAGGATAATCTGGAAGAGGAGAAAAACAAGAAAAAATTCTATGTCCTGATAAGTACTATGGCCCTGTGAATTTTTTGGCAGAAATACTGTATATGTGTCTTCATGGTCCACATAGCTTGGATGCAACACACTTCTCTCCAACTAGAACCTAAGATAGGTGGTTTCTTTTGCACCAGGCTCATTTTCCAATTCATGGAATGAACACTATAAACATTTGGCGTGGAAGAGCCAGTCCTTTCCCTCACTGTGTCAGCTTCCAGCCTACATCAGACTGAGCTAAACTAAGAAGAAGTACTGCATGAAGTGTTTGAAATGAGAGCAGCTTCCAGGGACCAAGGCCTAAAGATTATGATGCGACCTCAGCAGTGTTTTCTTCCTGGTAAATTATGATGTTGGGTGAAATGCGAGGCCATGATCCTGGAAAGAAAAATCAGATGTAGCATCCAAGAGCCCAGGGGAAGTTGCCACCAGCCCTCCCTCTCTGTTCTTCAGCACTGGGCTAGTGCTGCTTTCCGTAATCTTTGTTGGGATTTATTTTATGGACATACAGGCTTTGAGCTTATACCCTTTGGCTTAGAGACCAGATAATGGAGCATTGGGCTGGAAGTTGACCAGGCCTGAGCTGGCCCTGGTTTTGCCACTAATCATTCATATGACTTAGAGTAAGTCATTTCATATCTGTGAGCCTCAGTTTCTTCACATGAATGATGAAAGTAGTCATAATGTTTTATGAGTATCTATTAAATCACAGTTTTGTTGCTTTGGGAAGTTAGCTCTGAGAAAGTATCAGTAGAGTTAGAGTTTACCTAATACAGCCCTGACTGAGGCATAGATCCTCCTACTCATTACCATCAGGAGCAGGAAGCCTCTGGCTTCTCACTCTCACTGAACACCATCATGGCTGGGGATCATGCTTCCTCAGTAGGCAGCTGATCTTGCATCTGGAGAGCTGTGGTTATTATGAAGGCAGAATGCATGATTGATTTTTGAAGAAACAAAAATTATTCTGGAGGTTTGACCCCGGAAAAACTCTCAGGAACGAATAACCAAGATTGATATAATAGAGAGTGTACCAGCATGTGTGAGCACATATACCCTGAGCTCAGGCACGCCTGTGTCTGAACTGTGGTTTCTCTTCAGTACAGGTAGACGTTTTTCTTGTTGGTCCTTGTTTCAGTAACCTTCTATCCATGTTCTTCATGTTTTCCTGGTAATCCCGGAGCAGTATCTACGGCTGATGTAACCAGCTGTGTTAATCACATCCCTCCTGTGCCCTGTGTAAATGGTGAGCCACCTTCCATTGATTCCCGTTTACTCCTGTCCTCTGTGCTAATGCTCAGTACTGAGGGGTGTCCCTCTCTGGTAAACGAGTTTTTGATGATTGTGGTAAAGAGCCATATAATCTGCTTCTCCTTTCTCCCTTACTACATTTTTAAGTTCAGAAAATTCTAGTGTTTGAATTTCCAACTTTGTTTCCAATGGAGAATACAATAACAGAGCTGGATTCTCTCATGGAGTGAAGTTAAAGGAAAGATAGCAGGGAGCAGGGTTGTGTTGGGTAATGGAGGTATCCTAAATTCTCCACAGTATTCTCATTTTTTAATTAACAGGTTCAAGTCAACCAATTAAAAGCAATAGATCACATGAAGATGAGTTTATCTTCTATTTGTTGGAACATAATCCAGAGAGGGTCTTTCTCCCCAGATATTATAGGATGGCCAAATTTTATAACTGAGAGTGATAAGTGATCAGATGAAGCAGAGTAAGTACCTGTGGACAGCTCCAATGAAGTGCATGTAGCAAAAATGTGACTGTACAAAACGTCAGGTGGGCACTTAAGGCTTCCTGACACTGTATATAAGGGAGTGTTTTAATCTTGCTGTGTTGCATGAAGTGTTTGGGAATTGAGAAGCAGAGTCTTACACCTGTTTGTATAGCGGTTCTCCCACAGAAAAGAGTAGTGGCATCAGTACTTTCTTGTCGGCTACAATAATCACACAGGGGAAGTCAAAACCTTCCAAAAGCAAGGGACAGTAGCCAAGGCTTAATTTAGTTTAACAAAGATTATACTCATATGTGTGCAAATGCCCAGAGTGCCAGGTGAGGGGTCCAAGGGACCTGGAGCAGGGTTGTAGGATCACACAGATGATCAAGGTTGGATCAGAGCCATAGCCTTGACCTGGGGAGACACATTGCACAGGGCATACAAGCGGTCTCCAAACACAGACAGGCAGGAGTCCTATGGACACTAATTTCAAATGACAATGACACAGGTGGTCAAAATTCCTGGGGAAAAAA
>NC_045442.1:25457871-25501365 GCF_002776525.5 Piliocolobus tephrosceles
GTCTGATCCGGTTTGTTCCGGATTGATCCGGTCTGAGCCGGTTTGAGCCGGTCTGAGCCGGTTTGATCCGGTCTGAGCCGGTTTGTTCTTGAATGATCCGGTGTGATCCGGTCTGAGCCGGTTTCATCCGGTCTGATCCGGTTTGAGCCGGTCTGATCCGGTTTGAGCCGGTCTGATCCGGTTTGAGCCGGTTTGAGCCGGTCTGAGCCGGTTAGATCCGGTCTTAGCCGGTCCGGTCTGATCCGGTTTGAGCCGGTCTGATCCGGTTTCATCCGGTTTGAGCCGGTCTGAGCTGGCTTCATCCGGTCTGATCCGGATCGATCCGGTCTGAGCCGGTTTGATCCGGTCTTAGCCGGTTTGTTCTGGTATGATCCGGTCTGATCCTGTTTGAGCCGGTCTGATCCGGTTTGATCCGGTCTGAGCCGGTTTCATCCGGTCTGATCCGGTTTGAGCCGGTCTGATCCGGTCTGAGCTGGTCTGATCAGGTTTGAGCCGGTCTGAGCCGGTCTGAGCCGGTCTGATCCGGTTTGAGCCGGTCTGAGCCAGTCTGAGCCGGTGTGAGCCGGTCTGATCCGGTTTGAGCCGGTCTGAGCCGGTCTGATCCGGTTTGAGCCGGTCTGAGCCGGTTTCATCCGGTCTTATCCGGTTTGAGCCGGTCTGAGCCGTTTTGATCCGGTTTGATCCGGCTTGATCGGTCTTAGCCGGTTTCATCCGGTCTGATTCGGTTTGTTCCGGATTGATCCGGTCTGAGCCGGTTTCATCCGGCCTGAGCCGGTTTGTTCTGGAATGATCCGGTCTGATCCGGTTTGAGCCGGTCTGATCCGGTTTGAGCCGGTTTGATCCGGCCTGATCCGGTCTGAGCCGGGTCTGAGCCGGTCTGATCCGGTTTGATCCGGTTTCATCCGGTCTGATCCGGTTTGTTCCGGATTGATCCGGTCTGAGCCGGTCTGAGCCGGTTTGAGCCGGTCTGATCCGGTCTGAGCCGGTTTGAGCCGGTCTGAGACGGTCTGATCCGTCTGAGCCGGTTTGAGCCGGTCTGAGCCGGTCTTGAGCCGGTCTGAGCCGGTCTGATCCGGTCTGATCCAGTTGGAGCCGGTCTGATCAGGATTGATCCGGTCTGAGCCGGTTTCATCCGGTCTGATCCGGTTTGAGCCGGTCTGAGCCGGTTTGATCCGATTTGAGCCGGTCTGATCCGGTTTCATCCAGTCTGAGCCGGTTTGAGCCGGTCTTAGCCGGTTTGATCCGGTCTGAGCTGGTTTCATCCGGTCTGAGCCGGTCTGAGCCGGTTTGATCCGGTCCGATCCGGTCTGAGCCGGTTTGATCCGGTCTGATCCGGTTTGATCCGGTCTGAGCCGGTTTGATCCGGTCTGAGCCGGTCTGAGCCGGTTTGATGCGGTCTGAGTTTGATCCAGTCTGAACCGGTGTGATCCAGTTGGAGCCGGTTTCATCCGGCTTGATCCGGTCTGATCCGGTTGGAGCCAGTTTCATCCATCCGGTTGGAGCCAGTTGGAGCCGGTTTCATCCATCCATCAGGTTGGAGCCGGTTTCATCCATCCAGTTGGAGCCGGTTGGAGCCGGTTTCATCCATCCATCCGGTTGGAGCCGGTTCGAGCCGGTTTCAGGAGTCGGTTGGAGCCGGTTTCATCCATCAGGAGCCGGTTGGAGCCGGTTTCATCCATCCATCCGGTTGGAGCCGGTTGGAGCCGGTTTCAGGAGCCGGTTGGAGCCGGTTTCGGAGCCGGTTTCAGGAGCCGGTTGGAGCCGGTTTCATCCATCCGGTTGGAGCCAGTTTCATCCGGCTTGATCCGGTCTGATCCGTTCTGAGCCGGTTTCATCCGGTTTGATCCGGTCTGAGCCGGTTTCATCCGGTCTGAGCCGGTTTAAGCCGGTTTCATCCGGCTTGATCCGGTCCGATCCGGTTTGATCCGGTCTCAGCCGGCTGGATCTGGTCTGAGCCGGTTCCATCCGGTCTGATTCGGTTGGAGCGGTTTCATCTGGCTTGATCTGGTCTGATCCGGTTTGATACGGTCTTAGCCGGTTTCATCCGGTCTGATCCGGTTGGTGCTTTCATCCGGCTTGATCCGTTCTGATCCTGTCTGAGCCAGTTTCATCCGGTCTGATCCGGTTGGAGCTTTCATCCGGCTTGATCCGTCTGATTCGGTTGGAGCTTTCATCCGGCTTGATCCAGTCTGATCCGGTTTGATCCGGTCTGGTCCGGTTTGATCTGGTTTGATCCGGTCTGCTCTGGTTTGATCTGGTTTGATCCGGTTTGATCTGGTCTCTTCTGGTTTGATTTGCTTTGATCCGGTCTGATCCGGTTTGATCCGGTCTGGTCCGGTTTGATCCGGTTTGGTCCAGTTTGATCTGGTTTCATCCGGTCTGGTCTGGTTTGGTCCGCTTTGATCTGTTTTGATCTGTTCCGTTCTGATCCAGTTTGGCCCGGTTTGGTCCGTTTGATCCGGTCGGTTCTGGTTTGATCTGGTTTGATCCGGTCGGGTCTGGTTTGATCTGGTTTGATCCAGTCGGGTCTGGTTTGATCCTCTTTGATCCGGTCTGGTCTGGTTTGATCCGGTTTGATCCGGTTTGATCCGGTCTGGTCTGGTTTGATTTGGTCGGTTCTGGTTTGATCCGGTTTGATCCGGTTTGATATGGTCGGGTCTGGTTTGATACGCTCTGGTCTGGTTTGATCCGGTCTGCTCTGGTTTGATCTGGTCGGGTCTGGTTTCGTCTTGTTTCGTCTGATTTGATCTGGTCTGGTTTGATCTGGTCCGGTCTGGTTTGATCTGGTCTGGTCTGGTTTCGTGTATGAGAAGGGCATCTCTTTTCCCATGATATATATATATATATATTTGATTTTCTGGTTTTCTCTAAATTTGACATCTGGAGATACTATTTATGTGGGAGCAGAATTGCTGGATGAGATGGGGCAGCTTTCAGTTAAAAATAGGAGCCAAGAAAGACTTTAGGACAACTAGAAGGCCCTTTCTAGTTGTAGTCACATAATTCTTAGATTGCTCTTGGGATAGACCTTTACAATAACTTAGTATTAAACTTCATTTTACCTGCTGGCTTTTTAAAAAGTAATTAGTCTCAACATGTGCATATATATATATATATATATATATATATATATATGTATTTATATATATATATGTATTTATATACACACACAAACACAAATCTATATCTATATCTATATATATCACTCTACTTCATTTTTTGTTCAATGGTTTGCTGATTTTGCATTTTTAATTTTTAATCTTAGATTTATAGTAATACTGTTTATCTTGCTTTACTTCATGTAGTTGTTATAAAGATCAAGAGGTAGTATATAAAAAAGAACTGTATAAATTATAAAATAGCATATATACACAGCAATACATGGTAAAGTGACAAATAGACAATAAGTATTCTAGAAATAGTGATAGGACAGTTCTGGGTAGTTTGTAAAAGTGCTGGGTATTTTTTAACCCACTTTTAACATTCTCCACTATACTGACATATTGTATTGGGGTATATGTGAGATAAAACTGAGTGTGATAATAGAGCTGAGATTATGTATAAGTTTCTCTTTGGAAGGTTGGGAATGTCTGCCTGAATTATATTGCAGAAGATTTTGAGGTTTTCTCAGTACTCTGCATGAAAGTGTTTTTTAGTAAATTAATGATGTCTTATACATGGGTGACGGATGGGAGTACTGCATATTTTTCATTCATATCATAGTTTATTTTCATTTATTAGATTATGTATCTCCTTTCTTCATTCTTAAATTCTTAATCTTGCATTCTTGGTGTTAGATTCCATATAATTTCATGAGACAGGTAAAATCCATCATTTTCAAAATTTTCAGTGGGGCTAAATTATCAAGCTTTTGGTTAGCACAGTATCTTCTGAGCCTGCTTTTATGTTATGATCAGTCTATCAGCTCACCAGTGGCCTTTCCTTCGGAGGACATGCTCTTATTTATACAACAGCAATTTTAGAAAATCACCATAATTAAAAAGTTCTACTGGGGCCTGTATCACTTGAGGATTTTATTACAACAGCATAAATGCCTCTTCCCTCTCTCTAGTACGTTTTGAATACAAATTTGAGTGATTATCTCTGAAGGGGAAAGAGAGAGCCTTCTGAAGAGATGCTGCTTAGATGAAAGGAATATAAGACTCAGGGCTTCTCTAGAGAATTGGCTCAAACATATTCACCTCTGTTTTGAACTGTTACTTTCAAATCCAGCCCATGTGCTCAGCAAATGAAAGGTTTTGCCACTGAAAAGGGGGTAATGGACACCCAGGGATTTTTCATGAATTCAGTGAGGAAAACAACTGCCTGTTCTCAAGGGTCATCATTACTGACTTCCATTGTCACATAGCCAGCATTACAGTATTGCATTTCTGATTGGTTCCAAAACTGAACAATATCCCAAATCATGATTATAAAGAAATAGTGGCAATAGAAGCCCATCTCTATATTTTCTCTTTCTAATTGTGATGGCTTATGAAGATCCTGGCCTTAAGTCTAACTCTGAAATCAGCAGAAAACAGTGCTTTCTTTTCTGGAACAAGAGCAATGAGTGATTGGAGTGGGTATAAAAATTACTCTCTGCTTTATGATGTGTGGATTAATGAAAGTATTAAACCATTCTAATGATAGATAAGGAAATTATATCCACTGTTGCTGAAAGAAATAAAACTATTTAATCATAACTTAAAGAGATCTAAAACTGTGCAAGCTCACCAATAGTGCATGGACAACAAAGAGGTACAATTTTATAGCTTATTATATACCACCTTAATTTCTTAACATTCATCTTTTTTTTTTTTCTGCTTCATTACTGTCAGTGTTATTCCCAAAAACTTATTGAAAACAGCATTTTTTTGCGGAAAGTAAGAATAAATATGGGTCAGGCTATTAGCACTTTTAAGAGGAATGCTATTAGGAAATAAAATTTCTCTATTTTATTAGCATGTTGCACTGTTAATTTTTATTTCCATGGACATTCACATCTAGCAGCTGTACCCAAAGATCACATGACATAATTTACTGCTCAAAGATTAAATCTGATTTTTAATAAATGGTTAGACTGTGGATCCAGAAAATATAATTCTTAAAATGTCACAGCAAGCATACCACTCCTCATATTGGTAAAACTCTAGGGAATTTTTTAATTCATCAGCAGAGGCTATCACAGTCTAGTGTCATAAACAGTCAATGCAAGAATATCTTTATTGGGTATCTCTTATCTACTTCTTTATGTCATTTGTGTTTTCCACTGGTGCAACTCAGTGATGCCCTTCCAAAGGCCTTGCACCCTGTATTTTTCACTTCTTGCTCCGGAGCGACTCTAGTGCCAAGACACAGGATGATGGCAGAAAACTTCTGAACATTTATACATGTACAATCTGGAGGTATAATCTGGGAATGCAGGATTGGTAATCTACAGTTACTCTTGACAAATCTGTGATGAGAGTCACTGAATAATTGCTTCCGCCTCCCATCCCCTGAGACAATATCCCTCTCACCCCTCTCTCAGGAATGGCAAATGAAAGGCTTGTTTGCTAATCCTTCTATTCTATTATTCATCATTAAAGAAGTTTATTTTCACACATGGCCTCAGAAATTCATGTGAAATGATGTTCTCGGCCGGCATTGTCAAGTGATTGGAATTAGTATCTTTGCCTGAACTCATTTCCCAGTGTTCTAATAAAAATTAAATTCATAGTTAATCATAGACTCTGTCTTTCATTCTGTAATCACTGATTCCTATAAACACCTGAAGAACTAAGGCTTCACCCATGTAATAGGCAGTGTAATCACGGCTGCGACATGGAGGCGGGAGAGGAAGCTGGGCTTGCTTATGTACTTACTGACTGACCCTTCTTATACTAATCTTGTGGAAATAATAGGAGAGAAATCTATACCTCAGGATAACAATAATCAGTATTTAACCATGAGTTAAAGAAAAGTAGATGAAAACAGTAATGTTGAATGTGCAAATTACACAAACCTACCTATGAAAGGTATTCAAGAAAAATCATGGCCAAGTGAAGTCCTGCTGCTAAGTTTCTGCTCCACCACTGAATCTGACATTTGAGTTCAGAATCGTTTGAACCATTGAACAGTATCCCTCCTGTTTTCAAATTTTTGAAAGAAAGGTTTAGTGGCGATTATCCTGTGTCTCCCAGGCATTGTGTATTGTGCGTGTGACAGTGGCTACTCTCTCATTCATCCTGGATGAGCAATCCTGAAAATGTCTCCAGCAGCGTTGATTATCAGTGCTTCAAAGTAGTGGTAAACTTGCTCACATAACCTTGGACTGGCTTTCCCTGATACTGCATTACTACCCAGTTCCCACACCCATTCCTTGGGATTATTTCCTGAAATAAATTAGCTACACACAAGACCCTATTTGTCAGGCTTTATGTTTTAAGAGAAACTAAGTAAGGCAGATGCTTAATGATTTGCATATTTCACGACTATTTTGAGGAGTACAAGTAACAGAAATATAACTCAAATTAATTTCAAGCAAAACACAATAAGCATTAGTATTTGCTCACATATAATAATAACTGAGGAAAGCTGTCTAGGAACTCAGATAAATTTATTAGTGTTGGCCTTTCTTGATGGTTCAGATTTGCTGTGTGTGTGTGTGTGTGTGTGTATGTGTGTTGGCTTCATTCGAAAACATATCCCTCAGCCACAGGTAATCTCCCATGGCCACAGGTTTGTACTTTGTTAATTTCTAAATCTAGTGGAAAAGTATGTTCTCTTTTCAGTATTTTCAACAGAAGGTATAAAATTGAGTATCTTTTCCTCAGGTTGGACTTACTCTCTTCATGTCTTATACTGTGGTCAGTGAGATGTGATGCTCAAGTTAGATATTCCCGAACTGCATGTCAGTCTCTATAGCTAAAAATAACCAAGGCTTTCCCATCTTAATATGGTTTGAGAGTATGAAAGTAGTTGTTCAACAAGTAAAATCAGAAGGTTATTGCCATTAGAAGTAAAGACGAATGATGGGCAGACAAAAACAACAAAAGACACAATATGGCTTTATCATCTCATTTATACTTCACAGCCCCTTTGACCAACAGAACACTGTGAGTTTGTACCTCTCTAACCCTGGCCACATTCACTAAAAAGCACCCAGAAATCTCCAGCTTTTTCTCTTGCTTCATTTACTTTGATTTGTCTGGCTAACAGGCATCATTTTACAAGCATTCTATTAGTGTTGATGTTTGGCTCAGCGCTTTGGTGTATTTGAAGGGTTTCTCTCAAGTCTGATGACATCTTCTAAGTGTTCACTGCAGGATTTCTCCATTTTCCTACAGGGCCATCACTCAAGAATGCGCACACATCATCAATATTCTTTTCCAATGGTTGTCTTTATTGTGTGTGTTCAAGCACTGAAAGGAACCTATTGAGGTCATCAGACTCTCCTTGATGTGTTTCACCTCCAAGGGAGAATTTGTGATAAACAAAGGAGTAAGATGTGACATTCTGACAGTGTAGTTTATCAGAGCTAACAAGATAGATATGGTGGGATAATGGAATAGACATTGTGGTAAGAGGAAAAGAACAAGTTTTTGAAGATATGGACCTTACGTTCTCATTATCTTTATAAAACACCATCAAGTTTCCGCTTAGGAACTTGTGTAATCATTTTAGCTTGGACTTCAAGTTAAGAAAAAGAATAAAAACCCAGAGGGCTGATTTGGTAGTTCTGCAACTGTGCTATGGTTATATTTCATATAATATTGCTTGTCTCAGGCAATTTTCTACTGACACATGCCAAAGACATTGCAAATCAAAATGACATTAAAAATTAGGTTGAACAGTGCTACTGAATAGTAACTTGGGGGTGGTCTAATTAACTTTTTGGCTTGTTGCTAGACCGCTGGATTTACTTCAAATCCTTATTGTTTAGCTTTCTATCTGGTGTAACACTGTCCACACAAAAAAAGAAAGACTAGAATATATTGAAATCAGGGCAACAGGACCTCCTATGGTGAGAAAATTGCTCAGAAAGGATATTCTATGAAGATGAGCTTGGAGAGACATTGTCAAATAGATAGTGGATTAGAATTCAGTGTGAGCAGATTGTCAGCCTGGACCAAGTCCTAGCAACTGACGAGAATGTCTCACTCTCTAAAGGACTTGGATAAATTATCTTTGTTTATTTTATTTTATTTTTGAATTTACTTTCTATTTTTGAATTTACCAGAAGGTCTTTCCTTATTCACCCATTATATGTACCACACGATCTTTTGGTAAATGGTATTTAAGCAATGATTTCTCTATGTCATAATTCTCTGAATAGTGTAATGGGCAATTTATTATCTAAAATTTATTCCTTAGACCATGAAAAGAAATAGGTACAATTTTTCCCATGAAGCTTATATGCCTGCCACATAACTGATACAAAAATATTTATAAACCTTTCATTTCTATAGAGCTCTGAGTGTCATATTTGTGTCTTAAAATTACTTTCTATGATCCTAAAAGTTGATGAAGGTCATTTGACCAAAACTCCATAAGGGAGAGCTTTAGGATATCAAGTGTAATGACTCTGTCTAGTAAGAATGGAAATATTTTTAAATTAATTAGTAGATGAACCCTTCACTGGTCCCAGGTCTTTGAGAAAGACATCCCTGGGTTGCATAAAGTTTAAATTAAAATTGCAAGTTTTCTAAAGTAAATGCTTTAGAAAATGAATGGCAGGGGGCTATAGTCAAGAAAAAACCTGTCTACAGTTTATCCAAGCTATGGGGAAGGATAAGGCCCTGTAGACTACCCCTTACTCTTTGGTCAGGATTGAGAGGGGGCTAAACTATTTTATGGCCTTCATATGGTGCAATTCTGTCTTGTCCTTGCTGTTTCTCTCGTGTTGAATTTTTCTGTGTTCCCTTGGCATTAGCCATATTAAACAGATTCCTCAGAGGTTAAGAATGAGGTAAACAAAAATGTTATGGCTCTTTTCAGTGAGGTGGAGTTCCAGGAGAAGTGATTAGGAAGTCTTGAGTGAAAAATGCTAATAACCACCTCTGGGTCCCTTAAGTATGAAGTCTCGAATGTGTCTCCTTACTTCCTTTCAATTCTAACATGAGTTGTTCTTGGAATTTTGTGCCTCATTAAAATTTGTTCTAGAAACTTTGGTGGAATTCAGAAGGCTTTTTATAACATTTGACGAATTAAGAAAACCGGATAAAGTTCTCGTTGATTTTTTTTTTAGTTTTAGAAAGTTTCAATCCAAGTGTTGTGGTGTGCATATATAGTCTGAACTACTCAGGAGGTCGAGGAAGGAGGATTGCTTGAGTTCAGGAGTTCAAGGCCAACCTGGGTGGGGGAAAATATATATATGAAATTTATATTTTCCCAAAAAAATGTTGGAAGGAGAGGCCATGTTGAGGATATCATGTCTAATATTATCTTGAACATTATCAACACATTTATTTAGAAATCACTGTATGCTAGACACAGTGCTTATTGCATTATATTCATTATTTCATGTAACTGTCTGATAATCAAGCAAGATAGCTTTTTAAAATCTTAGTTTTATACATTGTAAAAAGCCATGAAGCATAGAGAGAGGTTTACCAATTTTACAAAGCTAGGAAGTAAAGTGAATTTTCAACATCAGATTTTTTTTTATTTAAAAGCCAAGTCTCCTTTGCAATGTGATACCCTTACCTTCATACGAACACAATAATAATCATAATGACTGGGTCATTTTACAGCCCTTATAAAAATGTAGTCGTACTTCTAGCATATGTTTTTTAATGATCTCCTCTTACTCTCCTCATATGCATTCACAGTGCTCATTAAAACTAATCTTTCATATCTTAGTCACCCTATGGAAATAGGTCTAGCAACCTATTAATGATAAGGTTTTCATATCCAGGATTTAATCTTCAAAATGTTTTCCTTAGATACTCAAGTGCTTTAAACTTTTCTTATTAAGAAGCTTCTAATTCTCTCCTTTCTCTGTGTGCTATTTAATCTATAGATCTTCCAGGACTTTAAATGTTCCATTTATTCGTACGTATCACTAAAATACTTAGCTTCAGCAATTAATGCATAGAAAGCACAAGCACTGTAGAAACAAATGAGCTTATGTTAATAATTTGAAGACAATTTTAAAAAATACGTGGGACTATTTTTTTGAGACAAATATATTTAATGATGGACCAAACATGATTATTATTTCCATTTCTTTACCAAAAGGTTTGCCTGATCATTTTCCATAAACACAACTCAGAGAAAAGGAAAAAAAAAAAAAAATTAACCTTCAGTCAGTTGCCTGGAGGTCTTTGACAGGTGCTCATCCACCTACTGAGTTGACTCTACCTAACATGCTCCTCGATGTTAACCCACAGAGATTTTTAGAGATCAAAATCATAGGCAAGACTACTGGAAATAATTTCCATGTGCTGTCTTGCTCGCATATGTTTATTTAATTTCCTTCCAAACATTTCTCTATGACCTTAGTTTTACACATTTAAAAATGAAAACAGAAACTTTTACATTTCTATTCATTGTAAGGAAAGAAATGCTGAAAGGATACTTTTAAAATAGCAATGGTTCTAATTATCATAGAAATGCAAAAGGAGCGAAATTCAAGTATCAGCACCAAGTAGACTGTCATATATACTTCTGTAGTGTCAGTACACGCCAACTCTGACTTTACAAACCTGGTCACAGTGTTAATAAAGAAATGACAGTGTAGGCTCTCTTCTCAAGAAAAGTATCATCTAAAAGTATCATACAAACACACGTATTATGTATGGCATATAAATTCTGTCTTCTATTTTATAATGTTTGTGCTTTTTAGCTTAAACTATTCTGGTTAGGTTTTTGTCACATGTAGACAAGATATTCATAACTAACATAGTCTTGAAAAATGAAAAAAATGGCCATGATGTGGTTGAAGTCAGGGAGAGGGCTCATCATCAGAGAACTCTGAGGAACAATGGAAAGGATTGGCCTTTTTTTTCCTTCTCATTTGCAGAGAAGCAACCTCTTTGTCTTTCATTAGCTAATCAATAAAACAGAGTCTGGAGTTTTACATCCGTAAATGGGACCTCGCAAAGTTCTAAGTTAAGCAAAGGAACTGAGATCTATGAACAAAAATTAAAATAGGCTAAGACTAATATTTATAATGAAGCTTCCAAAGTTAAAATGTTCTGCTTTGTTTTATTTAGAGATATTAAAGTGTTGTGAAAATTGGGAAAATATGCAAAGAGATGTATTTTTCAATAACTTAACATCATTCATTTAACCTGAAATGGCTGCTTTATGATTCCTTTTATGGATATTACTTCACATATTGCTACTTTGAAAACAGCAGCTGCCTCTCTCTTTTTTTAATTAACTAGTCAGTGAGCCTTTTTTTTTTTTTTTTTTTTTTTCCTGTTTTTCACTTTCCCTACGGTCCAAATTTTCATGTCAAAAGAAGAATCCTCTCACCCTGAACGGACATAAAACCAGAGATAGTGACATAACTGATTATCTTCTGGAAGGAATAATATGCTTTTATAATGATGCATTTAATGACATATTTTCCAGATCTCATCTCACACTGAAGCTGAAAACAAAAACTCACCTGTTTTCACATCTCTATTAAAATTAAACCTTTGTTTTTTAGGTTTGGGTTCAGATGGTCATAAATTATACTAAGAAAGGTGATGGGTAGAAAATAAATGAAACTGAGTTGATAATAAAGATGATCCTTTCCCATTCTCCATAGATTTCCAGCTCTGTGTGGGCAGTAATGAAACAAAGACTCTAGATGTATAGACACATAAATAAGCTTCCTAGTAATAAATCTTGATTGCTACAAGATTGAGACAGAGCCCAGATTGCTCAGATAAAATTTTTTGTACAGCAATTTCCTCAAAGTCATAAGGAGGAGATGCAGGTTGGGTGAACAGAGATGGTAGTTACCCTTGCCTTTGGGCACCTCTCTTCTCAGAATTGTTGGAAATGTAGGGAAAGATTGAAGAGAATCCTCACAATTATTACATAATTTAAGGAATTGATTTTAAAGAAAGGTATCAGACACTAGTTATTCAGATAAGTTTAAGAATCTAGGCCGGGCGCGGTGGCTCAAGCCTGTAATCCCAGCACTTTGGGAGGCCGAGGCGGGCGGATCACGAGGTCAGGAGATCGAGACCATCCTGGCTAACACGGTGAAACCCCGTCTCTCCTAAAATATACAAAAAACTACCTGGGCGAGGTGGCAGGCACCTGTAATCCCAGCTACTCCGGAGGCTGAGGCAGGAGAATGGCGTAAACCCGGGAGGCGGAGCTTGCAGTGAGCTGAGATCCGGCCACTGTACTCCAGCCTGGGCAGCAGAGCGAGACTCCATCTCAAAAAAGAAAAACAAGAAGAATCTAGAGTAGAGTAGAAGTGAGAAAATGAATAAAAAAAGAGGGCTTTTTCAACATAAACTGGTGATCAGCACTCAGTATTTTTGAGCTGGCTGTGCATCTGGACATAGATTCAGCCATAGAAACATCCCTTTGACAAGGTGAATCAGATGCTGTAGAATGAGTAACAAGAGTTATTATTGAAGGTCCTATCTCTCAAGGTTTTGTCAGAAATGCCACTCAATGGAGGTTGAAAGAACTACGATAGTCCCACAAGGTATCTTCTAACCACGAAACCAAAATTTGAGGTGTGTTTCTTTTTAAAGAAGGACTTGAGATGTAATAGATCATTTCTTTTAACCTATTTCATTCTCATGACTTTATGTCTCATGACACATTGTCTCTCATGGTGAGAGAGAGAAAACAGAAGAAGAAATTGGAAGAGCCAAGGGAAGTAAACAGAAGTATTGTGAGTCGTAAAAAAGCATGAGAACTGGCCGGGCTCACACCTGTAATCCCAGCACTTTGGGAGGCCTAGGCAGGTGGACCAGGAGGTCAGGGTTCGATACCAGCCTGACCAACATGGTGAAACCCTGTCTCTACTAAAAATACAAAAATTAGCTGGGTGTGGTGGCGCGCGTCTATAATCCCAGCTACTCAGGAGGCTGAGGCAGGAGAATTGCTTGAACCCGGGAGGCAGAGGTTGCAGGGAGCCAAGATTGTGCCACTGCACACTCCAGCCTGGGTGACAGAGGGAGACTCTTAAAAAAAAAAAAAAAAAAAAAAAGCATGAGAACTTGAGCATCAGTGCTCTAGGAAAAAGTAGGTTGAAAAAACTGACTTAAAAGGGAAAAAAGAAAAAGAAGTGCCACAAAATGGCCACTCATGGTCTATGGATGTGATAATTTGTAAACTGGGAAAAAATGTTACTATTTAGTCACCTACCATAAACTTCCTCAAAGTGAGAACTATAGCTGAAGAGCTGAAGTCACTGTTTCACTGTTGATAGCATGCATCTCTGCTCTCAGTTGGTCCTTCCACAATTTTTACTATTGTGAAAGAAGTTTAATTCAGTGGTGAAGTACATCAGTCATATACAGTTGGGTAGGCTAACCAGCCACTTATAAAGTCAGTGACTTTCAGTCACCTCTTAATCCTTCTCTGAAAGTGTATCTTTAAAATATGGCAAATAGGAGTAATGACAGCATATCAAGAATAATATGATTAACTTAAATAATATATGTAAATTTCTTAGTATGGTTATTGTTAAATTTTCAAGAAATGTTAGTTGTTATTATTTGTGGAAAGAATAGTGACAGGAAAGCCTTTGGGAAAATAATTTGAGAACTCTACCACATTTCAGTAGCTCCTATCATGGACCCTGCTTGAGATCTTATGTTTAGACACTACGGATCTTTTATTTTTCAATCTCATTGTCCAAATTCATGTAAACACAGTGCTTTCTACTTCCTGAACATTGGTTCGTACTAGTAAAGCTAGAGCAAATTCATTTTAGCAATATGAGAAGATAAAATTATTAGTAAACAGCTTTGAAAACCTGAAAAGAGAGCTATTTCTTGTATTACACACAAAATCTGTATTTGACAGAGGCCCCTTTATCTTTAGGGGCTTTTTCCCAACTATACAGATTCATCATGCCATATGTTTTAGGAGTGTGTCTGAGAGCACTTCACACTGGCTCGAGAAACCTGAAGAGAAACTTAAACAGTCTTGGCATGGAAGAAGATAAATCCACATTCAATAGCCATAGTCATGGATAAGCAAAGGATTTGAGGATAGTCAACTTTCTATGAGGGGGAGAGGGAAGAAAGCATGCTGTACTGGAAATAACTTTGTAACTACCAGTAATCCTGGGTTAGCATTCCAAACTTGTCTTCTACTAGCTACTTAGCATTAAGCTTATTTCGATCTCTCTGAGCATCCATCCGTCCATCTGTAAAATGTAAATATTAATATCTACCTCATGGTTATTATAAGGATTAATAAGAATGTTTTTTAAAGCATAAGCATCATGAAGAGGTGGGAAAGTTCTAGAAGGATGTCCACAATGACATTATGTGTCAATCGTATGCCTCCCATTGACTTTGACTGCAAAAGCTGAGTGTAAGCAATGTTACTGAACAATATTCTCAAACCTAAGAAAATAACTGGATCCTGGGGAAAACTTATTCTTTTCAGCATTTTTACACTTAGCCTCTCTTTATTCTCATCCGTAATCTGCCCTGCTTCCCAACTTTCCAAATGAAATTTTACTGCTGCCTCTAAATTCTAAAACATATATATTGCCAGTTTAGACAGGTTCAGAAATGTACAGACTTGCTCCATAAAAATATCATATGGATTTCAGAAATCCTATATGAGAAAAGTTTATTAACTTAAATTCAGTGTCTGTCTGTGGTCCAATTAACACTAATAGGTTCGGCATAGAAACAATGACTTCTAGGATTTCAATGCTAGTATTAGGGGCCAACTGGAGGTATGTAACTATTTTTAAACTATTTTAACATAATAAAGACAAACTGAATATAGGGATATATGCTGGAGAGAATCATTATCAAGAAGTCACCAAGTCCTGTTTTCCTCCACATTTATAAGGGCATAGTAATAGGGACCTTTCCATCATTTATTCCATATTTTCATTGCAAACCTGAAAATACCCAATTATTAATTTAGAGTAAGAATTTATCTCAAAGATCATAGTAATATAATGCTTTTTCTTCTCCTTATATTCACATTAAGGGTCTTACCCAAAGGTTATGCCCTGAAATCCAGTTACCTAAAATTCAATGTTATTTCTCTTTTGTTCTGTAATCTTTCATTAAGACTTTATTGATCTCCTCATAAGTGATTGAAGAAATGGGGTAATATTTATCCACATATTAAAAGAGAAATGCCATTTCTCATTCTCTATATTCTTCCCTTCACCACCCAAAGGTAAACTTTTTGATCAGTTTTACTTCATCACCTAAATATTATATAAATATCTATTATTTGAGATTTTGCATTGACAAATTTTGAAAAATGAGCTAAATTTATGTTTCTACAAATCATGTAGCTGGCATAATACAGATGAGTATTCACAAGATTGAATAACCTTAGCAGATGCTACAGGAGACTTGAGTCGTTTTTTTGTTCTCCCCTAACCCAAATTTGTCTTCTTGACTCCATCGAGTCAGTTCCTTCTGAATCTCATGTGCAGGCTATTATCCATTAATTGTGATCCTGGTAGGCTGAATAATAGCTTCCCAACACATCCATGTTCTAATTGCTGGAATCTGTGAACGTTTTCCTTATATGGAAAAAGAGGTGTTACTGTTGTAAGCAAAATAAAGGTTTTGAGATAAGGAGATTTTCCTGGATTATATGAGTGCATCCTAAATATAATCATAAGTGTCTTTCTAAGAGAGGTAGAGAGAGATTTGTGTACAGAACAGAGAGTAAGATTTAAGACAATAGAGGCATGAAGTTGAAGTAGTTTGACCACAAGCAAAGGCATGTCAGCCAACACAGGAAGCTGGAAGAGACCAGAAATTAATTCTCCCTTGCAGCTTCCAGAGATAACAGTTCTGTGGAAACCTTGATTTTTAGCATCATAAGGTTAATTTTGAACTTCTTTTCTCTGCAACTGCAAGCAAATAGATTTCTGTTATTGTAATCTAAAAAAATTGTGGTAATTTGTTACAGTAGCAATAGTAAACAAACATGCTGCTGGTCTGGATTTGTGTTTAGAATAATTCTAAGGGTTTTCCAAAACCCAGAAATAATTTGCAAATTTATTGGTTTTAATTGTCATAGATTAGGAAGAAGTGTAACAGTATTTTTCCCATCTATGTTTAATTTCTGCATATTTCAAGTGATACTGTGGGATGGACAAAAGTTTTAACGATTATATAGATTAGATGTCAAAAAATCTGAAAACTCCTGTTACCATGCTGTCATTTACTACATAAATAGTAGACCCTTGACATTCTGGAGAGATATATTCAGACATTTCTGCAAACCACTAGTCTTGATATTATTGCTAAAAGTTTGCTAAGCACTGTTTCTGTTCCATGCACTCTTTTTTTTTGAGAGAGAGTCTCGCTCTGTTGCCCAGGCTGGAGTGCAGTGGTACAATCTCGGCTCACTGCAAGCTCCACCTCCCGGGTTTAGGCCATTCTCCTGCCTCAGCCTCCCGAGTAGCTGGAACTACAGGCGCAGGCCACCAGGCCCGGCTAATATTTTGTATTTTTAGTAGAGACGGTTTCACCATGTTAGCCAGAATGGTCTCTATCTCCTGACCTTGTGATCCACCCGCCTCGGCCTTCCAAAGTACTGGGATTACAAATGTGAGCCACTGCGCCTGGGCTCCATCCACTGTTCTAAATACCTTAAACAAATGCTTTCTCTTTTTCATCCTCACAGCAGTCCCATGACTTAAGTTCAGTAATTATAACGCTGTGAGCCTGAGAAAACGGAGGCTTAGAAGAATTAAGTAATGTGCTGAACCACACAACTAGTAAATGGAACTGGCATTCAAGCACAGGCAGTTCTAGGCCACAAGTCTTAACCTCTGTGTTGCAGAGTCTCCAACGCATAGGGAACCTAAAAATAATTGAGACAAGACGGAAGGGCCACTGAGTAGGCATAATCATTAGCTGCCTAACTTGCTCTTTTATGCCAGTCTCACAGTTACCCTTATTCAATTTATTTAATTTACCTACGTTCAATTCAATGTAGCACTCTGCATACACTGTCTTATTTAATCTTCACAACAATCTTATAGCTTAGCTGTGATTTTTACTAAATCTTTACTTTTAGGGTATTTAGAAAATATTTTAAAACTCTGAAATCGTAAACATCAATGGACTATCATAGCACAAGTATCTTTTATTAGTACATTTACAATTAGATTAACTCTTGACAACATAACAGTAGAAACTAGTAGGCAAGATAATTATCATTTCCAATGATAGAAAATGTTAGTAAAATTTTTTTAAAAAGAGTTCAAGGTACGTGGAATGTGAATGTATGTGGTAAAGCTGTATTTATCTTCCCTTATGCTCAAATAACATCCTGTTCCACTTTACTGTACATGACTTATATTTACAATATATTATGTAGTTAATTTTTCTTTTGTACATTATTTGTTATTTACTTTAAAGGCTTATATTATCAAATGAAGGAAATGCCATGTCAATTTGAAAAAGCCAAGCAAAGAGTCTCCCTTCTTCCCAGAGCTGGACTCATGAGGTGGCACCAGGGGCTTGGTCATGTCATTCTCAGTGTAGAAAAACATTGATATATTTGTAAAATATCTAACTGCTCCTCTGGCAAAAATGTAGGATGATATAGAACCTAGAAAAGAAAGAAGGAGGAATGCTTGGGGGAAATTAATATTTTACTTTAAGGTTTAAATTATCTTTGCATTAATAGAGTTGTTTGATTCATAATTCACATATTGAACTCAGTCAGCTTTGAATTTGTAATTGGATGTGGGCCAGCATGATTTCTTTATTGCTATGTTATAAGATATTTAAACATTAGCATTTGTTTGTTTATTGTGTTCTTTTTTTTTCTTATTTTTGCATTTTCTCTTTTTTGAGAGAGAAGGCAAAATAATAAATTATAATTCAGGTCATGGGTTTTTAATCCTATTTCATTATTTTTTAGTTTTATAATCTGAGATGATTGATATAGCTTCTCTGCCTCAATAACAAAAAGAGTGGGGAAAAAACACTGTCCCTGTCTACACGAGGGAGGTGTGTGTGTGTGTGTGTGTGTATGTGTGTTGGGCACTGTAAGTATTTTACTATTACAGGTAGTCAGGCATGAGCAGGGCAACAGAGGGCTCTTCCCCCCGCCCACTAGAAATGTCAGGTGATGGTTTGGCGGTTATATCATTGCCTCTCTAGAGGTGATAAATTGGCAGCCTGTGCCGTGGAGAGGTCATTTCCTGATGGTCCACATCTATTAACATCAAAATATTAATTGAATGTACACCCCAGAAAGAAGCAACTTCCTAGGCGTGAACATTAAGAAACAAAAGTGGTGAAGTATGATCTTCTGGGTACACCCCTCTGGAAAAAGGGAAGAAAGCCTCAGATTGGAAGCATATCACTCCCTAAACACACTGCAGGTGCTCCATTCTCAAGGGTAAGGAGAATGCTGCACAAGAGGAAAGCGCACCCTAAAGGAAGAATCATGGGAAAGAGGTGCACCTATAAAAGTCCTAGGATCACGGTTCAGTGGGGCACTTGAACATCTCTCTCTTTAACCTTCATGAACCCTCTTGGATCTCTTCCAAGTGAACTTTCCTTTCTTTTCTGCTCTAAGGCCTTTTAGACAAACTTCCACTCCTGCTCTGGAACTCGCCTCAGTCTCTTTTTCTGCTTTATGCCCCTCAGTCAAATTCTTTCTTCTGAGGAGGCAAAAATTCAAGTTGCTGCCGATGCGTAGGGATTCGCAGCCGGTAACTCGGCGTAACTCCGATCTCTTCCACCGGTAACATTATGAGATGATGAAGTGATTTATTTCTGTTCTGAACTCACATAAAACATGTTTTTCTTTATCTTTCTTGCCATAGACAGAGTCTGTCACTTTGTCTTATTTTTTCTCTATGACTGCAGTGTTTCTTCAGGGTAAGATGGTCTTCTGCCATTGTAGCGATGCTTATCCCAAAGTAAGTGCTTGATTAATGTACTGAGAAAGAAGAGGGGAAAAGAAAAAGACAAAGATAGCATATTTATTGATTGATTCATTTCTTCAGTGCAACATTTCATATGTATTTATATTCATATAAATTTATAGTCACACATGTGAAAAGGCCATGTCATGTAACAGCTACATAGTCTTGTGATTTTCAGCTGGTAACTTAGCATGATTTGGGCTTTCCATAGTAAGCATGTTGGTTTTATGACTCAACTTCTAACTCTGTTCTTCAATGTGTAGCTTCCAGTAAGTGACTTTTAAAGGATGAATCTAGGAGAATTTAGGTGGTAGAGTCCACCAACTGGTCAAAAGTGATGGAAAGGCAAGTTTGGAGGTGACAGGCCTTTTCTCAGCGGCTCTGTAAGCATTTTTATTTTGCTAACAACATAGAGAATATGACAGGCAGAATATTGTCCCCACCACAGAACTGTTCATGTCTTAATCTTGGAACTTATGTTACTTTACATGACAAAGAAAAGGCTTTGAAGATGTAATTAAATTAAAGATTTTGAGATAGGGAGATTGTTGCAGCTTAGCTGGTGTGCCCAATGTAATCACAGGGGTCCTTATAAGAGGTAGGGGTCAGAGTTAGCAAAGGAGATGTGAAAGCAGAAATGGAGGTCAGAGTGTGAGATTGAGAACCAGGGAATATGGGTAGCCTGTCGAAGTTAGAAAGGCCAAGGAACCAATTCTACCTTAGAACCCCCAGACAGAGCACAACCCTGCTCACACCATCAATTTACACTGTAAGACCTGTTTTGACTTTCTCACTTCCAGAACTGATCCTAAATTGTTGATCTTCGTTTCTTTCTATTAGACTGTGTATTTCCTGAGGGCAGTATTCTTATGTGGTTAATCATTACATCCATCTTAACATCCAGGACAATGCTAAACAAAAGGAGAGGATTCAATAAATAGCAAAAGAATATATATCAATAAATCCCCCCAACCCCTGCCCAGGGAATTGATACAGTCACAGTCATGGATGTTTTTGAGTAGATGGATAGGGTCGGAGAAACAGGTTGGCCAATGGAGAGATTACTACTGAGTATGAGTTTGAAGTGGCTAGCAATAAATCCTCAGTAATCAGTTAAGACATACAACAATAACAGCTTGGCATGAATCCTAAACATATAATGTGAATATTCCTTAGAAGATATATCATTGAGTAAACTCATTCTAAAGGAGCTGGTTAGTTAGGATGCTGGTTCATAATAAAAAAGAAGAAAAACTGTTTCTGGCAAGAGGTAATAAAAGCTGAAGTAACATTTACTGAGCACTTTATGAGACATTTAACTACAATTAATAGAAAATACTAATTGGAGAGTGAAATTACATCTTTAAAAAGTTAAATGATTTGAGAGGGGATATTTATTTGAAAAATCACTTGGGAGCTCTAATTCAATCTATAGAATTAACAAAAGCTACATATTCTTTTTGTACTCCATATTTCTAGAAATGTTGGAGGACTTTCAATGGATGAGAAACTGTGGATCATCTGAAAAGATAAAATCAAAACAGAATGCATTGATGAAGACAATTCCAATCACAGCATGCACAGAGCAGAGTTGTAATAGATTGGGTAACTTCCTCAACACGTCTCCATGACTGAAGGTTGTGGATTCTGAATGTAGGAAAAAGTGCAGGGACTTTGACATCTTTAAGCCTTTGAGGTCTATCCTGTTCCAGTTATCACTATGAACTTTGTTTTATTGGCCCTCTAGCCTTCTTTTCTCCTGCTTCTCTCTTGAGCCCACTCAATTTAACCTTCTTATATATTGGACCTATGTCTCCCATCCCATCTTGGAAGTTTTCCTATGGGCATTTAATCCCTTCAATACCCCCCACCACCACAAGAAGGGAGGAAGGAAGGAAGGAAGGAAGGAAAGAGAAGGAGAAGGAGAAGGGGAAGGGAAAGGGGAAGGGGAAGGGAAAGGGGAGGGCAGGAAAGAAAAGAAAGAGACTTTTTATCTCTCAATAATTTGGTATTATTATATTTTAATGATACCTAATGATTTTAGTTTTATACTAAAACCAGTGAACCAAGCATCAGTAGACCAAGTAGGACTCAAGAATGAGAATATCTTATAGGTGAATACATGCTTTGGAAAATCAAGCATATGAAAACCAGATTTTACCATAGTAAAGTATTAGATGATAAAACTCAAACTTTCAAAACAATCTTTGTGTTAAGATTAAACAAAGAAGCCCTTTAAGTGGCAGTCTTTTCACTATACATGTTTGTTTATAGGTCATTCACTAGAAAAATACATGGAGGAGACGGAAAGGATTTAGAACTAAAATAAAATGGTAGTGTGTACTGAAATCTAGCCAAAAGAATGATGTCATATTGCTGAAATGTCTAATAAACTTTGGAAGAAGCAAATGCTTTTAATTATTAAAAACTAGCATCAGGACACTCAAAAGTGGAAAATGAAAACATGCAAACAAATAAATGCTCTTAATGCCAGAAGTATAATAAAACTATGTTTTGCAATAAAACTTAAAAAGTCCAAGATAACATTTATCCTCATGCATAGTTTGACTTAGGAGTCAAATGATATCATTCATGAAATTTATCTCCAGTCTTCTTCTCTCATTATTTGTGCTGGCTTCATTCTCAGATAGGTTCTATGCAGTATTAAATCCAGGAAAAAAAGAAGAAAAATAACAATTTAAAAAAATCTTTCTCTTTTCTGATCAATCTCTCCTCTGATTGGTTCAAATCAGCCCCAATGTGATTTCATAACTACCCTCACCTCAATGTTTATAATCAAGGGAATGAAATGTGTTTCTTGGCTTGGGCTTAAGTCTTATGCCCATCTCTGGAAATGGAGTGGGATCGGCCCCATTGAAAGAACACAGCCTGAGGGCAGGGAAGTTATTGAACCCAAGAGAGAAATTAAAGTACTTTTCATGAAAGGTAGGAGAAATGTATATAGGGTGATTTAAGAAAACTGCATTTCCAGTGTGCAAATTGTGTACACGAATATCCCGTGTAGTTGTGATGCTTAGACCAATATTTTGGATAAAGTCTGGTAGTACCTTTCACTCCCAATAGAAATGAAGCCTTACTATAAGAAATAGGCAGAGAACAGCAACCAGAAGTCTCTCCCATGTAAGCCTTGCTTCCACTTGCCACTGCAAATTCAAGCAACTTCAGCAGATAAATCTATATGAGTGCCCACACACCATACTCAAATAACACCTCACCACTAACTACAGCTGCAGAACAGTGTTAATGAGCAATACTGATCTAGTCAGGGGATGGAAAGAGAAAGAATAAAAACATTATTTCTTCGATTTTACAAACCAGAAAAAAAACACATGTTCATCATATGTAGATCTTCCAAGCTATCCAGGATTTACCAAAAAACAAACAAACAAAAACAACAAAAAACCTATTAAATCCAATACTAAATACTGAGAAAAATATAATTCTCTATTTTAGATTTAAATAAAATGAATATGATTTCCAGTTTCCATTTCAACAATATTTTACAATGCTAAGTTTTGTAGGTTGATCCTCATACACATACAAATTTCTTCAGACATGATCCTTTGGTTTCCAGAGTGGAGAGGTAGCCCTTTGGGTTCCAGACAGAAAGACAAGCAGAGGTGGGTGTGTCTCTGCCTTTAGTCTGTTCATCATTTTCCATTTTGTCCTGCTCTTTGTGGAGGTTTTGGTTGCCATCTCAGGACCTTCACTCTGTCTTGCCTCCGCTTCACATCACTTTAAGCCCAAAGTGGAACTGGTCTACTTTGGAGGAGGAGTCTTTGAGGGTCAAATATCTCAGTCAGTTTCACACTGGGTACACCATAAACTGGATCTAGAGATTTCCATCAATACAGGATACTACAGTGCAACACAAAAAGTATTCCTGCCATTACTACTTTTGGAAACAGTGTACATATTTGCAGTTTCTTTATTTTTGTTCATTCATGTCTTTTTCCATCATCCCTAAACAACATACTGTTAGCATCTCCTCCCATTTATCCACATTGTCCCTCCGTATATGCAAAATTCTGTCTTTTTCTGTCCTTTCTTTAAAATTTTGACTATATTTAAAGGCCTGTCTTAAATCATGTCACCTCCTTTACCCCTTTTCATATTATTCTGGTTCACTATTAGTTCTTCATCACAGAATTCATGACACTTATCATCTGCATTACCCACTGTACTCATTAGCTTCTGGTTTTATTGTACGCAAGGAGTTGAAGAGCACTGTACACTCCTAGGTTGGTCCTATAACTTCAAAGTCTCCATGATACCTCCTACATTGTAAGATGTGTTGCTGAAGTAATTCCAATAGTTTCCATACATTTCAAACAATTCTCAAACTGTCATACTACTCTAAATATTCATTGATTGAGCAAATTTCTCAGAAAATCTCATAGTTCTCTGTGCATCAGTGACATCAGACATGCATGTGTTACAAAGGCAGATTCCTGTGTCTTCCCTCCAGAGATTGCGAAGATTGTTTCGGTATGAACTTGAAAGGTTTCTTTTATTCTCTCCTTTTCTCTAATTCATTTTCTTGTTTACTTTATTTTTTTGCATGTTATTTTTGTAGTTTTTATAATTGACAACAAGTAATTCTGAGGCAGGTAAGCCAAGGACCAAACTTTGAGGAATGTTGTCAGGCAAGCTTCAGATACTTTCATTTACGAGGTTCCAGAGGCTTAGGGAATACTGTCTCAAAAAGCATGTCTGAGCCCTCAGTCTGAGTTTTCTTATGTGCTATTTGGTCACACAATCAGCAAAGGCATTGTAAGATTCAGAGCAAATGCCTGAAAGTGGAGAAAGAAGGGAGAAAATTGAGAATGTGAAGCCTGGTTGCGTCTAGACATTGAATTGAGTGGTCTGGATTTGGGATTCAGATAAATTTTACAAATCATTGGTTCAACAGAGGTAAAATCATCCACTTAGGTGTCCAATGAATTGTGAAAAACTCTTCGAAGCATTTGTAAAGGAGAGCAGCTGCACTTCCATAGCCATTGATTGACCTAGTGAAGCAGAAAATTTGATTATTCTCTTTTTTTTTAAGTCTTTAACAGTCATGGCTAATTAGACATAAAACCATCTACAGTAGTCCTATTCAGGATCAAACTGGATATATGACTCAGTGAGCCACTGCCCACACAGGGCAATCTCCAGTTTCCCCATATAAAAATCTTTGAGGGTGGCTTTTGTTAGCACAGAATGTCAAAAATGTTCAGTCACTCATAAAGTGCTTGGTTATGAGACCTTTCAGACTCTTCCCACCTCATGAATCTTTTACAATTACACAGCAGCCGAGACTAGGGACTAGGGTGACACATAAGAGATAGTGAGTGTAAAAAAGTGACATGATGGGAAAATCTCTGCCTGGAAGTCAGGAGACCTTGGTGCTAGTTCCCAGTCTGCCAGAAATCTCAGTCATGAACACTGGGCACTTGGCTAAAAGTTTCACACAGTTTCTTTATTTTTTTTTTCCTCCAAAATGCTGTCATATTCATTTTGCAAATTAAGAAACCATGTCTCAGTAAGTTCAAGAGACTTTCCCAGTGCTACATAGTTACTCAGTGATAAAAGTGAAAGTTGAATCCAGACTGTTTAACTCCAAAGCCTCCTCTGAATCCTCATGTTTGTCTGCCATCACTTGAACCACATGATAAACGTAGGTAACTTAATCTGTAGGTGTGCAATCGTGTATATGTCTATGTAAATGTTTTTGTGTGTATATACATTCCCGTTCTGTATTGCCTTACTTGTATTATAGGAGATACTGAATTTTTTGTAAAAGTGTATGATACCAACGTTGGCTTGCAAAGATAAATGTCAGACATGTGTATGGGAGTCAGACAGGGTGTATGGGCAGAGTTATCTGACATAAAAATAATAGGTACCACTGAGCTATTTACAGGAACCCAAAGCAACAGCCTTATAAGTGTTACCTGGGACACAGGACTAAGGTCCACAGTATCTCTCAATTGTTTCTACATAGTTTTATGTGAAGCTTTCTGATTTTAAAATATTGTCTCAAAAAGAATATCCTCGTCACCAGAAAGTCCATAAGCTGCTGGCTTGATATAGCTGCATTACAAAAATGCAGTCTTACTGTTACAAGAACCCTTGCACTAGGAGACAGGGAATAGTATTATTTACATAAACTTGGAAAACATCATATCACCTTTGCAGGATCTTAGTTGCCTTGTGCATGAAGTGGGTCTGACAGCAGGTTGCTCTAGATGTTTTTACCTGCTCCCCAAAACCAAAGTTTTAGATTTATGGCAGGGTCTAGATGAGAATATCTTTGTCCCATGTGATCAAGAGAAAGAGTAATTAGAAAAAGCAATGCAAAAATTCAAAAGTAGGTCAGACATAAAAGAAAGGTATGACTTTTCTCCATCATTTTTTCCATGAATCACTGGTATTTTAGCAATGGAAATACATTTGACAAGCATTAGGTAAACAAGAGATTGTTATGTCAGGAGGGTGGCTCTAAGAGGGAAGGAGTTTACCATGATGGAGTCATTCAGACTACTGGAGTGGTTATCTCTGTCTCTGCTTTTTTACTTCTTTATACAGAAGTGGTTATTCTCTAGTTTGCTTTAATTTCGGCCTTTAAATATCCCTTTTAGTAATTATTGTAAGACAAGTCTACTAGCTGTGGAGTGTCAGTTTTCTTTATGTGGGAGTATCTTAATTTCACTTTCATTTTTGATGGAGTTTCAAGGGAGATAAGAGTTCTTCATGGAGAGTATTTTTCTTTTATCACTACGAACGTGTCATACAACTGCCTCCAGTTGTGTCTCTCCTCTCCTCCTGGGATTTCCTGGTGCAGGTTGCGATGCTGGCTGATTCCCTGCAGGATGCTGAGGCTCTTTAAATTTGGCTTCATTATTGTTTCTTTTTGTTCCTGGGACTGGATACTCTTAATTGAGTTATATTCTAGTTCTCTGAGTATTAATTTCCTACCTGCTCAAATCTGCTTTAGTTCCCTCTACTGACTTTTTAATTTCCTTGCTGAATTTTCTTACCTTTTTTCTTTTTTTTTTTTTTTTTAGTCGGAGTTTCCCTCTTCTTGCCCCTGCAATGGTGCAGTCTCAGCTCACCGCAATAACGTCCACCTCCTGGGTTCAAGTGATTCTCCTGCCTCAGCCTCCCAAAGAAGCCGGGATTACAGGTGCCCACCACCATGCCCAGCTAATTTTTATATTGTTATTAGAGACAAAATTTCACCATGTTAGCCAGGCTGGTCTCAAATTCCTGACCTCAGGTGATCTGCCTGCCTTGGCCTTCCAAAGTTTTGGGATTATAGGCATGAGCCACTGTGCCCAGTCTCATTACTGAATTTTCAACTTCAGTATTCCTCTTCGGTACATTTTTAAAGCTTCTGTCTACATAATGACTGTCTCTATTTGGCAAGACATCATTCTCATACTTTCCTGTAGTTCCTTAGATGCAGTATCCTTTAGTTCTTTGAACCTATTTAAAATAACTGTTCGGTCTAGTAAGTCCAATGTCTATGCCTCTTCAGAAACAAAGTCTATTGACTGCTTTTGGTTTTCTGCATATGAGCCATACTTTCTTTTTTTTTTTTTTTACATGTCTCATAATCTTCTGTGGAAAACTGGACATTATATTAATACATAATGCAATATGACAATTCTGGAAATCAGATTTCCCTCACAGGATTTGTTGTTGTTTTTATTTTTTGTTATAGATTTTCTGTTAATTACTTTTGTAATCCAAATATGAAAAATCTCTATTCTTTGTTGGGTGTGGCTACTGAGGTCTCTGTTAAGTTACCTTAGTTGTCAACTAATCACCTGTGAAGGATTTCCTTAAATGTCTGAAACCAGTAAGTCTCCAAAATGAAATAAGGCCTGTGGTGTTATACATTTCAATTTCATAGAGGTTGGGGTATCAAGCAGCTCATCTCTGCTTACTTATTCAGTTTAATAATTTTTCCAGGATAGGAAAACAAATGTGAAAACATTTTTTTTCATGTTAAGAACACAAAATTTTTCTAAATGCAAATGGGCTCTTGATACGTAAATATTAGCCTTGCCTTGGGAATTTTTCTTCATTATCAATAAGTCAGCATATAACTACTATTGTTTCAGGCTCTTTTACCAAACAGAGGAGCTTGGCAGTGCCATCAGACGGGGTCAGTGATGCATTTATTACATTACAGCATTACATAGACTGAAGAGAAAACAAATTATATAACATCATATATGATATGATGGCACGGTGGATATATTTCCTTAGGATAAATATCAAGTATCAAACCATTACCTCTAGAGGGAAAATACTTCTGGAAAGAAGATTGGAACAATTATGTTACACAATTCTGCTTACTGAGATATTTTGAGTCAATCAACTACAGGAATTTTAAAAACAAAGTGAATCAGATGGTATCTAAGACAGTGTATGTAACTTTTTTCTTCACCGTGGTCTTGGGTTATGTTGGTATCTTCTTTATGTTATACATTGTATATAGGCTCTCTAGAGATAATAGCTTAGAATACTGACCAAAAATAGTACCTTTATGAGAAAAAGAAGAAATAAGGGAGGAGGATTGATAAGGAGATTATTAAGATGGAGTAGAAAAAAATGAAAGGGGATGCAGAGGTGGGAAGCTTACTTCAATATCAGTGTTTGTGTCTAGCATCATTATAGGCATGTGTAAATTCTGAAATCTTTTCTGACCTGAACTGAATTGGTAATTAATTTGATAAAAAGAAGTTAACCTAGTAGGAGACCCTTGAAAAGATACAGGTTTGGGGTAGGTGGAAATGTTTAGTTTAAAGCTGTTGGCTTTGCCAAGAGTAGATATCACTGTAAATTGAAGGAGGAAAGAAAAAAAAATGTAAAAGAAGGTCAAAAAGCTATGAATTATGAGCTGTATTTATATCAAATGATAAGCTCTGTATTCGAAGAATATGCAAAAAGATTAAAAATATGTTTTTATATACTGTGATTTTTTTTTTTTTTTTTTTTTTTTTTTTTTTTTAGAAAAGGCACTGAATGATTCAGGTGTTTAAGGTGTTCATTTTCTTCTAAATCCATCCAGATGTCTTTATTCCAAGGTTGAGGCTCCTACTTCTTTCCAATGTTCCAACAACCACATGAGGGGTTTTGTGACTGTAAATCATGTTATCTTATAGTCATTCAACCCACAGAATAAAATTTGGATTTATTTTTTAGAGATAATTGCAAGAAATAAGATTTTAGTTTCAGGCCACCATTGAAGCTTTCTGTTACTTAGCCATTGAGTTGATCTCAGAGATTAGAGACTTGGTTCATAATTTCTTTCTGAAAGCTCCAGAGCAGTGAGTATTGGCCATCTTACTCACAGTCTTTATAGCCTTTATTATTTCTGTAACATAAAGTGCAGTTGCCACTTAGTGCCCAAAGCACTTGCTCTGTTAAGATCTTTGTCACAATCAACCACAGGTGACATTAATTGTAATGAAACTGAGTGCCATGGATTGCCATTTTCCCATTTTCTTTTAGTAAAGAACTCACTGCTATATTCAGTGCCAAGTAAAGCATCAAACCATTCCCATAAACCATGCTCACTTGGTTCTGCTGCCTCGGAGGAGGCTAGTTCCAGGAATATCAAAAGAAACTAGATCCTTTAACACTGCTGCTTCTAGAGTAAGTGACTTGCTGACAGAAACAGAAACAGTGAACAGAATGGAAAGGAGCCCTTCCTTTTCTCTTCCTCCTGTCTTTGTCTTCCTTTGGTGCATTTTTCTATGGGACTTAAGAAGAAGCCATCTAATGACAGAGAAGAGTTGTTTGCACAGTCTCATGAAGCAGAGTATGGAAAGATAAATTTGAAAGGAAAGGGAATTGCATAAGTATTGACATAGCTTCATGGGCAGCAATGAGTCATTCTTTAAAGTAAGCTTATGTGTTTCAAGTTTTGACCATATTTGTGTATAGAATTGGGACTGAATCTCTAAATGGAAACTCAAGCATGAAATATATGGGGAGATACATACATATATATATGATGTTTATATTTATATCAATATGGGTGGGGAGATAATAGAGGGGGAAAATAATGTATACATAGTACAGGAAAAGTCAGAAATTTTTAGTTTTCCATAAACCTATCAAGAAAAATTCAGTGTGTATTTATGTGTATGTCTGTGTGTGTGTGTGTTTAAATTCTTACCGAAAGAGATTGTTTGAGCTTAAACATAGAATTAAACTTGAATACACATTTACTTAAACCAATTCTATCCCTGTTTTGGGAAAATTTATTTTATTGAGGTAAGTATAATGCACTACGATATAAGAAATCATTACACAAAACATATTAGAAATAAAAAAAAAAACTGTGGGAAAATTGGCGTTTACTTAAATGTCTAACAAAATATCTTTCTTCTATCGAAGTGTTTATCATTTACAGTAAAACAGTATGTTGGAACCAAAATGCAGTAGCCTTCCAATTTGACTGTCTATGTATAAAAGAATAAGCCATTTTGGACCTCTCACTTGAGTGTTTTATTGCATTTCTTGTGTTGGGTCATCAAAAATATCCTGCTGGACATAATATAATTTTGTATAAACAGTAATTCCATTCTTCCTCTACAGGATGTAAATGGAATCAGACATGCTATTGCCAAACTTAAGGATTCTACATAACTCACGCATTCTAGAGTATACACAAAATATAAGACTGAATCTTTCAGGAAGGTGTTTAAGACAGATAAATGAGAAGGAAGAGAAACTAGATTTTAAAGCAAAACTGTATGTTGACAGGAACACATTCTGGTTTTTACTCTGTTTGTTTCTACAAATAATTTCACAAATTTTTGACAATAAATTTGAGGAAAAGGAGGAAGAGCCTTTGGAGTTGCCTGGTTTCAAGAGCATGGTTTCAGAAAGTGAGTCTTGGTGTGCTGAGAAATTCTCTTAGAAAATTTCAGACCTCAATGTATTTTTTGAGGTTTGGTGTCCCAAGTGCATTCCAAGATTGATAAGCAAGTTCAGGGTATTCCAAAAAGAAATAAGAAAGATAGCTTACTTTATCATAGAGAATGAGTCTTTAGACTGAACATAATTTAAAAGAGGATGTTTGAAACACTGGAAATAGTAAATTTTTTTAAAGACATTGCATTTAAACCAGTGGGAGGTGGTATGAATTCCCAGATGAAAAAATGGAAAATAGTATCACTTTTACATTTGAACTGTTTGGAGTGACAGAATTTTTTTTTTTTTAAAGCAGAGTCAGTAAAGGCAAACCTTTTACATTGTTATCATCTTTTTGATGAAGACATCTTACATCTGTCTAAAATTTTGGCTTCTTTGCTATAAAAGCCTTTGTTATTGATTATTTTTCATTCATATAGGATTGAACTACAGTAGATTTACAGCCAGCAAAGTAGACTAGAAACAAGCTACTTGTTGATGAAGGTGAGGCTTGGCTAGTTCCCAGTTGTTTGAATTCACATTCCTTATAGGATATCTAAGGCACCCTCCTCATGTTACTTAGAGCTTCAGTGGCAGGGTTCTATATCCAACTGCATTTTTTAGGCTGATTAAGTGAAACAGCTCCACGGAGTTAAGGAAGGTAATCCACTAGAAACTTCCCCATTTATGTCTACCCGTCCTCATCCCTAAAAATATTGTGACGAAATTAACATATCTGTGTGTCATTTTACCTAACAATAATAATCTCCTATGATGGAGTTACAGGAAGATAACTATGGCCACTCTATACATTGATTTCGTATTGAGATAAAAAATCCTTATGAAAAATGAAACTGAAATGAAAAGTCCTTGGTATTTGTAAATACATATGCAATTTGCAAATACACGCATGGGGTTTGTCAGTATTATTATGCATGTAAATATTTTCATATTAACTATTCACATAGTTGGGGTATTTGATTCAGATAGAGAGAGGATGTCATTTTTTGTTTTACAAAATGTTGGACTAAGAGCTTACTGTTTTCTGGAATCTGAAGTTCTTGTCACTTAGAACAAATGATAGCCATGCACAGCATTGGAGGAGACAGCTTCAGGTTGAGGAGACGCTCTTTGGGGTCCATTTTATTTATTTGATGTGCCTTTTTGTGCTTTCACTAGGTGACATGCTTTCCCCCTGCCTTTATTGAGCATCCCACTTTGAAAAAACAAACAAAAAAGCAATGATGACTCTTCATAAAAATAAACAAAATATTCTCCTCTGTTTCTCCACTCTAGCTGTATTATCACCTTTACTCCCCATATCGCCAAATAAGGTTCTTGGTCAAAAAGGCTACATTGATCACCCAGAAATGTCTTTGCTCAAGAGTCAGAAAAAATACCTTGCATTGGAGCTCTTGAGAAGCTACCCTTGCCCTTAGTCCAGAAGTATAATTCTCAAATCTTATCAGCAGAAAAGATGGCAAGTAGAATTGCCTTGGCGAATATTTTTCAGTCAGAATTTTTAACCAAAGAAGCCTGTCAGACAATTAACTTGGAATCCATCCCAATTATAAAGCCATTACAGAAAGTAATTAGAAAAATCTAAGGCCTAGGCTTCAACCACAAATGTCTGCATAACCCATTCAGCAAGGTTTAGAGCATTTGAACTGGACTGATTCTTAAATGCTGCTGCATCCTGGCACTAGTCTGAGGCTCTATACATTCTCTAACCCAGAAAGCTGGTCATTATTTTCCTAAAATAACAAAATTGACTTCCTTCTGGAGGCTGGCTCTGACATGACCCCAGCCTGTAATTTCATCTTTCCTTACTAAAGACTCAGGGTTCAGGGTGGAGCTACTGCTCAGCAATGACCGCCTGTCTGTGAGAGGACTCAACCTCTCTTTGGAGTTCTCACACATTCCTATTACCTGTCTTCTTAGAGAGACTTCTAAACCGGTCCCAGTAAGTCCTACCTAACCTCCTGCTATTTATGGCTATTTGTAATGGCTTCTCCTTAAGTAACTTGGCTATAACCAAAAAATAGGACAACATTAAGGGATGCACTTCTCTGATTATGTTACAAAATACTGTGACATTTGTCTTGCTGCTCTCTTTATTGCCCTCTTGGCTGGTTTGTCTTGATTAAGTCAGTTGACATTTGAAGAGGACCATATAGCAAGGAACAGAAAAATAGCCTGCAACCAATATCCAGTTAGGAACTGAGGCTTTTGTTCCTAAAGACTTTGAGGTCCTGACTCAACAAACAACCACACGACTTTGGAAGTGGATCCTTCCTCAGTCATAGATCAGATGAGACCTTTAGTCAGTGCCACCTGGATGCAGTTTTGCGAGGGACCCTGAAACAGGGGACCCATTAAGTTATGCATAAATTTCTGACCCATAGAAACTGTGACGTAATATGTGTGTGTGTGTGTGTGTGTGTGTGTGTGTGTGTGTGTATGTTATCATAGCAAAATACACAAAACATAAAATTTACATAAAATTTAACCATGGACTTCTGTGATAGTAAGTACATTTACATTATTGTGCAATAATATGGTTTGGCTGTGTCTCCACCCAAATCACATCTTGAGTTGTAGCTCTCAGAGTTTCCACAGGTTGTGAGAGGGATCCAGTGGGAGACAATGGAATCACGGGGGCGGTTTCCCCCTTACTGTTCTTGTGGTAATGAATAAGTCTCATGAGATCTGATGGTTTTATAAAGGGAAACCCTTTTGCTTGGCTCTCATTCTGTCTTGTCTGCCACCAAGTAAGACATGCCTTTCACCTTCTGCCATGACTGTGAGGCCTCCCCAGCCACATGAAATTGTGAGTCCATTAAACTTCTTTTTCTTTATAAATTACCCAGTCTCAGGCATGTCTTTATCAGCAGTGTGTAAATGGACTAAAACATGCAACTATCACCAACCATCCATCTTCATAATATTTTCCTCTTCCCTAACTGTTGCTCCTTATCATTAAATACAAGTCACCATTACACTTTTTCCCCAGCCTCTGGCAACCACTATTCTACTCTCTGTCTCTATGATGTTGTCTACTCCAGGTTATCTCATATAAGTCGAATGATACAGTATTTGCTCCTTTGTGACTGGCTTACTTTGTTTAGCATTATGTCTTCAAATTTCATCTAGTTTGCAGCATGTGTCAGACTGTCCTTCCTTTTTAAGACTGAATAATATTTCTTTGTCCATTCATCCATCAATGGACACTTGGGTTGCTTTCACCTTTTGACCATTGTGAATAATGTGGCTATGATCATGGTCTTACAAATGTCTGTTTGTGTTCTTACTTTCAGTTGTTTTAAATATACAGCCATATGTGGTAATTTTCTAATTTTTTTGTGTGTAATCATCACACTGGTTTATAGTCACTAGGCTTTGTGGTAAATTGCTGCACTGTAATAGATAACTAAAAGGAATAGCTTCTAGAAAAGTGAAACAAACAACAAACAAACAAAAACACATCCTTGTACTAATGGAGCTTATAGCCTAGTAGGGGAGACAGAAATAATCAAATGCTCCTGGCACTGGATGAATATTCACAACTTTTGTGCATATGGAAAGAGAGAAGTGTATGGCATAATGGGATTTGTAAAATCCCTAGGCTGTTATCCAGCCTAGGAAGTGGGGCTTACTATCAATCCACTCAAGCAGGAGGAGTAACTTTGGACAAGCCAGCTGGCTAACAGCGTGTAGCACAGATTGAACAGAACGAAGTTTCTTGCTTTGAGATCTTATCCTTTCTTTGCAGCAGAAGACACATACCATGAAAGAAGAGAAGAAAGCACATTATCAATGCTTCATATGCAACCATATCCGATGCCAACAGCCTAGCCTTCCCTCTTCTTGTATGCTGCTGTTACAGTGACAGCATTGATTGCATATTCGTAGTACAGATTTCACTGGACTGGGTATTATTTTTTGTTTATTTTGTTTGTTTTATTTTGTTTTCATTTTTATTTTATTATATTTATCTATTTATTTTTGATACAGTCTCGCTGTGTCGCCCGAACTAGAGTGCAGTGGCGCCGTCTCGGCTCACTGCAACCTCTGCCTCCCAGGTTCAAGCGATTCTCCCGCATTATCCTCCTGAGTAGCCAGGATTATAGGCATGAACCACCATGCCTGGCTAATTTTCATGTTTTTAACAGAGACAGGATTTCACCATGTTGGCCAGGCTGGTCTTAAACTCCTGGCCTCAAGTGACCCGCCCACTTCAACCTCCCAAAGTGCTGGGATTACAGGCGTGAGTCACTGCACCCGGCTATTTTGTTTTTAAATAGACAGCATTTTCTGCCTTGTTAATTTACAGATTTATTTTGTTAATTAACAGATGTGAGTCTTAGTATCCCTCAAAGCAAATAATTAGACTCAGTGTTACTTGAGTTGAATGTAGAAACTGAACAGACAATGGCAGACCCTCTTCCTATTAAGACTACTTGAAGTTTGGTTTTGTTTTGTTTTAATTTTAGGACCTTCATGTCTCTCAAATGGACTTATAGCCTATTTTGGGTTGAAATCCTCAATGATTGGCAGCTAAGCTACAAAATATAAAGAACGACAATATTTGCCCTGTGTCTTGGAGTTTCCTTTGAAAATATTTTGAATTCTAGATATATATGTACAATCATTCAGAAATAATTTTACTCACAAGTTTTATTTTTATATCTTCTCCATCAGAAATACATAATAGAAAAACAAACTAAATGCATTAAGAAAATGAATTTTGGGCTAGGCGCAATGGCTCAGGCCTGTAGTCCCAGCACTTTGGGAGCCTGAGGCAGAAGCATCATTTGAGGTTAGGAGTTTGAGACCAGCCTGGCCAACATCGCAAAACCCCATCTCTACTAAAAATACAAAAATTAGCCAGGCATGGTGGCACTTGTCTGTAAGACCAGCTACTCGGGAGGCCTCAGCAGGAGAATTGCTTGAACCCGGGAGGTGGGTTGAACTCCAGCCTGAGCGATCTAGTCAGACTCCATCTCGAAAAAAAAAGAAGAAAGTAATGAATTTTGAATTTCACTTGCCCAGTTAATTGGGATTCCCCACTCTGGTGTTTTTTTCTGCCGTAGGCATGCACAACCTCTCTTCTCACAGCTGGTCCTGGGATGTTACTAAAGCTATGGTTTAAATAGTTTTGATTTTTTTTTTTTTTTTCCTTTTTGCCTGCTGTCAGGCTGTGATAACTCCAGTGCTAATTGGCTACATGATTTGAAACTGCATTTTCTATATCCTATTTTTAGAGTGACAACATGAGAAGTGACAATATGAAGCAACTGATTTCAGGAAAAAAAGAAGACACATAGATAGCAAAAAGGCACAGACCAAATAGCAAAAGACACTGAGTATTAAAATGAAATTAATACTCACCATTTAAAATGAAGCGCACACATAAATAAGGATGAGTAGAGTTGAACTACAGGTAAGCTGTAGGTAATCGTATACCAGTATAAACTCATGCAATAAATTAGCATAGTTTTGAGAGTCATAGATTTTCACAGAATAAAGGGAATATTTGAATTCCCAGAGGATTCATTGCAAGGTAACTTCAATACGGAGTTACTCTAAAGCATTATAAATGAAATTGTTTATAAGTTCTAAACTGTCCATCCAAGAATGGGCTGTTACTCTTGTATGAAGGCAGGATGAACAAAATTGGAAGTAGTCAGATTCTAGAACCCCTTTATACCCAGTGTGTACTCTTCTCCAGAAAAAAAAGATCCATATGTTGTTTTAGTATCCCTCGTAATCACTTGAAATTCAGGTTTGAAATTAGTGTTTCAGCCAAGAGAGGTTCTCTGTCGTGACCCTCCTGGAAGCTGACCCTACACATCTGATATTTAGCCTCTAAAGGATCTGGACCAAGACAGGATTAGTGAATATCTCAAGTACAATTGAGAATGTAAGAGAATATAAGTACAAAAGAGAAAGTACATTTTTTTTTCTTTTTTTCCTCTCCCAAGCAGTATGTTTTCTGAAGCTTTCTGGGCCTTACTTTTGTTGCTTATTTGTTACTTCTTGAAAATAATAGAGGTTTTCTCATTTGCTCATCAAATGTTGCTCATCAAATATTCAGTTTCTTCATAGCAGCACTAGTCTCTCAGGAAATTGTTTATCAAATATTGAGTTTCTTTACAGCAGCATTAGTCTCTCAGGAAACAACAGTATGGTCATACTAGGGGAGCCAATTGAAGAGGATGTCAGGATATGTAAGGTTCCTTCACAACCCAACCTGATATGACTTAGAGAGGATTAAACTTTTCTTCCAACCTATGCATCTGAAGGTCTATCTTCGTATGTCTATTAAGAATGGAAGGGAGTGAGCTGAGAGCAAATCTCTCCTCCTAAGTTTTTAAGGGAAATCTGGCTTTAATTAACACTGGAATTAAAAGCAGATTTTGAATTTTTAAAACTTTATTGCAAAGCTGTCTAATGCCATATTTATTTAGAGGTGCTACATACTGGGTTGTGGGAAACAAAGAAAATATGGGAACTTAGTGATCCAGTTAACCTCTCTACCTGTCAGTGAGCAAATAATCTCTGCCCTATAGTGTCTGACTCTCCTGATGTCAGGGGTTTTGTATCTGGCTGCCTTGATCACCAGCTCTATACCTGAAACATTCTCCAAGCATTAGACCACCAGACTAGGGCTTCAGTTAGACTTAACATAGAATTATAAAACACTGCCCCTTTGCTCAAAGAGTTTATTATAGTCTATTTGAGAGACTATACACTTACACACACACATATATATAGATAAAAACACACATTTATGCATAAATATACATATATACACACATACACATAATATATGTAGATTTATATACATACATTTATATATGTATATAAAATATATGTGTAGAATATCTATACATATATGTATACATATATACATATATAGATATTTGTATTCATATACATATATGTCATCTTATTCTCTGTGTATGTCTTTATATACATACATATATACATACTCCCAATATATAATCTACTGTCTCTGTGTATCTGAATACACCACAGACACACACACACAGACATATAAAATATGTGTATGTATATATGTATGAAGGAGTTAGTAGGAAAACTTTAAGGAAATGTAGTGATTTTAGTGTATACAAATCTGAGTTTGCAACCAGACCCACTAGAGGGTGATGCTGAATAGAACCTCTGCCTTCTCTCGTTCTCAATTATTTAATCTGGAAAATGGGAACAAATGCAATATTCACAATTCTCTCTATTCAATCTTCCAGAAACGGAGAACTCCCTTTACATGATTTATTCCCAAATGGTTAGACTCCCTAGTGGGTGATATTTGCACTGTGTACACATCAATTTCAATAAGAAAAGACAGATATTTCTTTAATGGAAACACCCTAGTCAGTGGCACAGCCATGATTGGGACAGCAGTCTCCTAATTTATGTGTATTTGACTTATCCAATGGATTGAGCATCAACTATGATAGGTTAGAGGATATAATGGAGAGAACAATCATAAATTATTTTTGCCATCATGGAGTTTATACTCTGAAAGCTGGCACTCTGAGAGGAGACAGGCACACATTCACACAAGCACACACAAACACATACTAATTAAAAGTATAACTTCAGAGGTATATTATGTTAGGAAACCATAACATAGATTGATTTGACTTTGGGAGGTAGGAGTATGACAGAGAAGGTATGGAAAGATGAGCTGTAATGTTGCGGGAAGTCAGTGACCCCAAACGGAGGGACTGGCTGGAGCCCAGCAGAAGAGCATAAATTGTGAAGATTTCGTGGACATTTATCAGTTCCCAAAACTAATACTTTTATAATTTCTTACACTTGTCTTTACTGCAATCTCAGAACATAAATTGTGAAGATTTCATGGACATTTATCATTTCCCCAGTCAATACTCTTATAATTTCTTATGCCTGTCTTTACTTTAATCTCTTAATCATGTTATCTTCGTAAGCTGAAAATGTACATCACCTCAGACCACTGTTATACAAATGGATTGTAAAACCTGTGTGTGTTTGAACAATATGAAATCAGTGCAGCCTGAAAAAGAACAGCAATTTTCAGGGAACAAGGGAAGATAACCGTAAGATCTGATTGCCTGCAGGGTTGGGCAGAATAGAGCCGTATTTTTCTTCTTGCTGGGAGCCTATAAGCAGACATGTGAGTAGGAGAAATATTGCTGAATTCTTTTTCCAGCAAGAAATATTAATAATTGATACCCTGGGGAAGGGATGCATTCCTGGGGGTAGGTCTATAAATGGCTGCTCTGGGAATATCTGTCTTATGCGGTTGAGATAAGGACTGAAATACACCCTGGTCTCCTGCAGTACCCTTAGGCTTACTAGGATTGGGAAATTCCAGCCTGGGAAATTCTAGTCAGACCAGTTGTCTGTCTTGAATCCTGTTTCCCGTTAAGATGTTTATCAAGATAATGCATGCACAGTGGGACATAGACCCTCATCAGTAATTCTTACTTTGCCTTTGCCTTGTGATCTTTATGGCCCTTTGAAGCATGTGATCCTTGTGACTTACTCCCTGTTTATACACCCTCTCCCCTTTTAAAATCCCTAATAAAAACTTGCTAGTTTTGCAGCTCGAGGTCACCATCACAGTTCTACCAATATGTGATGACACCCCCAGCAGCCCAGCTGTAAAATTTCTCCCTTTGTACTCTTTCTCTTTATTTCTCAGACCGGCTGACATTTAGGAAAAATAGAAAGAACCTATGTTGAAATATTGGGGGCTGGTTCCCCCAATACTATAACATCAAAGATGATTTGGGGTGAAATGTGGGTGGGTAGGAGGGAGAAGAGATGATGAAGCAAGAAATGTAAGGAGTGCACAAGGCATAAAGCAGATGAATGTGGCTGGTTTGCTTGAGTAAAAAAGAAAAAGAGGAGTGTAAGATGAAGCTGGAGAGATAGCCAGTAGTTAGACCATGAAGGTGCCTGCAAATTATGTAACTGTTATAAAAATTCTTTTGTATTTTAGGAACAATGAGAAACCTTTGAAGAAGTGGTAGAAGCTAGGGAAAGTGGATTACATGATCAGAGATCATGAGATGACTTTTAGATGTAATGTTCTTTTTACCTGTAATGTAGGAAATTGATGGTTTGGGGGATAATGTGGATTAGGGACACCAGTTAGGAGACTCTTGAAACTTTATAGAAACCATTTTTAGGCCATGGTAGCATGGATAAAGGTGCTGGTGGCAGAGGGTGTATTATTTTCCTATGAATGCTGTAACAAATTACCACACGTTTGGTGGCTTGAATAACAGAAATGTATTCCATTACAGTTCTGGAGGCCAGAAATCCACAATCAGTTTCATGTGATCAAAACCCAGGTATCCATCTATTGACAGCCCCTTTTGAAGGCTCTGGGGAGAATCCATTCCTATTCTTTTCCCACTTTGGTGGCAGCTCCTCTCTCTCTGCCAGGTCCCAGGGTCCATAAACTGTGTGAGTTTTGCATTCAGGACTTGCTAGGCAGTGACACCCTGCTATAGGTGTTCTGTTCCATGAAAGGAAATGGAAAGAGGGAAGTCAATACTTTCAGTCAACTCTAGTTTGACCTCTTGATTATACTACTGCAGTAAGTCGTTCAGTCCTTGGCAATTACTTTTGCTTTTGGCTTATTGCTTTAATTGATTTTTCAAATATCCCCTCAGTTGAGTTCCTGATGACTGGCATTCTTACTCTGAGACAGGGTCGGGTACCTACCATCAGCAACATCACTATATGATGAGATGAGATGAGAAACTGGATTTCTGGAAGGGCTCACTTTATTGGAGGAAGCTCCTTTTACTAAGAGAACACTTGAAATTTTCTTCCTCCAAGCCTGTCCCCATCTCAGGCCTCTCTGGAGACTAGCCTCACTCTGGGGTGCCTGACTCTATAGTCTTCTTTCTCTCAGGCTTCAACTCTGCATCCCATGTCCCACTCACTTTTCCATTTTGGTCTGTGTTCTTCCTTGATGAGCTCACACAGCATTTCAGGCCTCTAGTATCTGTCTTCTCTCCTGTAGTAGCCAGATCCAACAGCCATGTGCCAGTCTGGTAAGTCTAACATAAAAATAAAATCTCTTATAGCTTCCTGAAATCACTCCCTCCTATGACTACTCAGACTCACCCAGGAACCCATCAGACCCCAAGGACACAGTGAATAAGACTAGCCCCATCCCTGCTCTCACAGGGCTTATATTCTAGCTGGAAAAATTACTATTAAACAGTAAAATAAATATGCAGTGGACAGGCTAGAAAGATTATGCTTCTATTTCTAGGGCTCATTTATTATTTGTTTTCTTCCCATGAGGTGCAGCAAGAACACCAGAGAGACCCGATCATGAGGACAGAGACTTTAGGTTAAACCAGGGTCTCTCTTCCTTGTTACCTTAGCGCAGATCACAAAACAAAGTTATTTCTGTAAGTCAGGGATTTTCCCCAATGGTCTGACAAGGACGGGGTGACACTTGCTTGTTGGTATCACTAAGGAAGCTTTATAGAAGCATTTTCTCTCATTACCGAAATGTGATCCAGGCACATAGGTCTTCAGAAAGAAGGCAGGTTTTCCTGTGGGGGTCTCATCTGAAAGCAACACTAGAGCTGCTCACTTGATTTTTTTTTTTTTTTTTTTCAGATGGAGTCTCACTCTGTCACCCAGGTTGGAGTATAGTGGCACGATTTGGCTCACTGCAACCTCTGCCTCCCAGGTTCAAGCGATTTTCCTGCCTCAGCCTTCCAGGTAGCTGGGATTACAGGTGCGCACCACCATGCCTGGCTAATTTTTGTATTTTTAGTAGAGATGGTGTTTCACCATGTTGGTCAGGCTGGTCTCGAACTTCTGACCTCGTGATCCACCTGCCTCAGCCTCCCAAAGTGCTGGGATTACAAGCATGAGCCACCGCACCTAGCCTTGATCTCTTTACCCTATGGCCACCTGCAAGATCATCTGCCTTCATCTCCTAGACCAACCTTGCACAGAAGGGCTCAGCATTCCCATGCTTGCTTGTGAGCCAGCATTGGCCTAAGGTCTCATTCAAACCAAAGCACTTAAGGCATATCTCTAGGTTCTCTTAACCTATTATCCCAATCCCTACAAAACTGAGGCCCTGTCAATTTTTCTTCAGGTTTCTCTCCAAGCTCTGGAATCTTATCTTTGCAACCCCGCTTAGGGCCATGGTCTAGCTACCTAGCCTGTACATTTCATGATGCCAAATGTGTGTCTGCTTACACTCGTCCAAACTGCTGGGCCTGGATTCTTCCCTGCTGCCGTACCTCAGAATTTCCAGAATGAACAGCTGGCCTGGATCATGGCCTTTTGCTTAAGGCCCAAATGTGAGGCTGGACTTTTTGCCTGCAAGGACACCTTGATCTGTACAGAGGACCTAGTTAGCAGCCAGCCCTAGTGCTGCTGAGCCTGTGCAGCTGGATCTCTTCATGTCCCATCTTTTCATCATGGCAGGAGGCTGGCCTGAGAATATGCCCCCTTCAATATACATGCTACCATTACCTCCTATAGTACATGAGCCCCTCTTTTAGTGTAAGCATTGCTCTCTCAGATTAAATATAGAAGCATTATGAGAGAGAAGCCTAGAGAGAATATTTAGGGTAAAGAACAAAGGTAGCCTTAATGTAATATCTCAGACTCTACAGAATGAGATATTCTCTAGGCAAATGACATTCTCTAGGCAAATGTTGGTGACATCTTATTTAGAGTCTTAGATTAACCAGATGGCATAGCTGGATCATGACTCACAGCAAGGTGTCTACCTTTATTCACCTTGCAATGAGGAAAAATGTATAAATAGAGTTAGCAACTGACTGTTCCAAAGTACCCTGAGGACAGACAGTCTCTTCTCTAATAAGGAGATACTTTATCCAGAGTGACAGATTGCTCAGAAGGTCACATTTTCTCCATGTGATCAGGCTGAATTTTATGATGTAGCAGGTTGATAGAGGGACTATTTCTGCAATCGGGGACAGCACATCATGAGCCCAAAGGGCTTTGTTCAGAGGCAGGAGAGACTCTTGAAGACTATAATGAGGAGGAAGATTGGTCTGAATCTCCCTTCAAGAGAATACTCCATCTGTATCTCTCCAACTTGGTAAGCCCATGCGTAGGTTTGTGTTCCTATCGTGGAAGGACAATTAGGAAGTATACGAATTCTGCAGCAGCCCACATATTTTATTCTGAACGACACATTAATTTATCTAATTCTCATTCAGTTTTAAAATATAAGAATCATGAAATCCTAAGTATTTTATATATTTTTTGACAATTATATAATAACGTATTCAAGCAACATGCAAATCAGAAAAAAAGACAACTAAAGTTTACATAAGGGTACAACCAACCCTCATGAAAGTGTAAAGCCTTTTTTCTATGAATTGATTAAACAAAATATGAACATTAATATCACTATGAAGAAAAAATGAAATCATTTATAAACTCTCTAAAAAGAAGTATCTAAACATCTTTCTATATGTGCTTCCTCGCATTTTTCCTATCAGTTTTTATATACTCTGTTCAAAAATACGTTCATGTTGTCATCTTTATTAACTTATTTTGTTTGTTTGTTTGTTTGTTTTTGAGATGAAATCTTGCTCTGTCACCCAGGCTGGAGTGCAGAAGCGCAAGCTAGGCTCACTGCAAGCTTCACCTCCTGGGTTCACACCATTCTCCTGCCTCAGCCTCCCAAGTAGCTGGGACTACAGGCACCTGCCACTACACCTGGCTAATGTTTTATATTTTTAGTAAAGACAGGGTTTCACCGTGTTAGCCAATATGGTCTAGATCTCCTGACCTCATGATCCACCTGCTTTGGCCCCCCAAAGTGCTGGGATCATTAACTTATTTTTTAAACTTAAGAGTTTAACATTGATATGCTTCTGCATTATTCATGTTTCCATATTCTTAAATTAATTCTGTCATGATATGTTGAAAGCTAGGTTGTATTAAATTAAATCAATGTATTGGTTCTTAACCAATCTTAGATCTATCTATCTATCTGATATATTTTGGATGTCTCCTTCAATTCTCTTGTTGGGACACAATCCCCGGTGTTGGATGTGGGGCCTGATGAGAGATGTTTGGGTCATGAGAATAGATCCCTCATGGCTGGGTGCTGTCTTCACAATAGTGAGTGAGTGCTTGTGAGATCTGGTTGTTTAAACCTGTGTGGCACCTCCCCCTGATTCTCTTGCTTCTTTTGCTCCCTCTCTCACTATGTGAAATGCTTGCTCCCCATTTTCCTTCTGCCATGATTATAAACTTCCTGAGACCTCACCAGAGACTGAGCAGATGCCAGAGCCATGCTTCCTGTACAGCCTGCAGACACATGAGCCAATTAAACCTCTTTTCCTTATAAATTATCTAGGCTCAGATATTTCCTTACAGCAATGCAAGAATAGCCTAAAATGCTGTCTGTCCATATATATATATATATATATATATATATATATATATATATATATATA
>NC_045442.1:25501375-25544625 GCF_002776525.5 Piliocolobus tephrosceles
ATATATATATATATATATATATATATATATATATATATATATATATAATAGAAATTGGTTCATGCAATTGTGGAGGCTGAGAGGTCCCACTCTGCAAGCTGAAAGACCAGGAAAGCTGATGGTGCAATTCATTCCAAGTCTAAAGGCCTGAGAGTTGGCAGGGATACTGGAGTAAGTTCTGGTCTTTGTCCAAAGAACAGAGAACCAGGGTCACTGATGTCTGAGTGAAAAAGGAATTGGTGTCCCAGCTTAAGCAAAGACCAAATTAACCCCTTATCCACTTTTTGTCCTATTTAGGCCCTCAAGGGATTGGACAATGCCTACCATCATTGTTGAAAACAATCTTCTTCACTCAGTCTATCAATTCAAATGCTAATCTCTACCAGAAAAGCCATCACAGATGCACCCAGAAGTAATGTTTTGCCAGCTCTCTGAACATACCTTATCTCAGTCAGGTTGACACATAAAATCAACCATCATAATGATGTTTTTAGTTTTTTAAAATTATCAACAATGCTCTTCCGAATACTCATATATTTATATTTCTATACAGTTTTAAAATCATTTATTTGGTTAAATTCTTAAGGGGGATTCTTAAGTCAAATGATAGAGATATACGTTTCCATTAATTTGCTTGGCAGATGAGGAACAAAGAGAGGGTAATTTAGCATTTTTCATCCTTTGTCCTTAGCTATAACTTATGCCATAAATATGCTAAGATAGATATACATACACACAAAACATTAGGTAAATAACTAATGTCTTAATTAAATTTTCATGTCTAATAATATGTGAAAGTTACTTTTATCATCCTGTTTTCCAAATTAGGATCATTTTTGAGAAAAAAAAAGGCTTTTTCATAACATATAGTCTTAAAACACCTTATATCTTAGAAGATGACTACACACATAGCTACACATACACATTGACTTTCACAGCACAGATGGCTTTCAATAGCATTTTTGTATACTGTCCTCCCAAATAACACATTATATATATATATATATATATACACACACACACACAGTATGTGGATATATATAGATAAATAGATGAACATTTAGCTATATATATATGCATATATATATATATATATATATATATATATATATACACATGATATATTATCTATTACTGATTCCACATCATTCTAAAGTATACCGGTGAGCAAATTAGAAATGTCATTAATTTCATATTGTACTAAAATATATTGATGAGAAATTTGGATTCACATTTACGAGGGAGTTTATTTTAGTAGCACAAACATGTCACATGAAACCTAACATGCAGAACTAAAATGTTGCATTTGGGACAGAAAGCTAGGCTAAGCTTAGAGAAAGTTCCTCCAAAGACCACCATATCTGCTGAAAATCCAGATGAATTCATCCTAGATCTGCAAGCACCATAGGGAAGCAAAGATAGGTCACTGTTGCATAGTCTCAGGCACACTCTCTGGGGATAGTTTCTTACACACTTACACACGTGCTTACACACATAGATGTGTGCATCTCCACATGCTCTATGTACTATTCTTAAACATATTTCCACTAGTCTTCCGGGGGTAAAGCCTAGAGAACTAGCCTAGTGGAGTGATGAAGACTGCTGTCACTGGAGTCAAAATGCCGATATTAAATCGTGATTCCATCACCCATCAACAGGTAGTCTTAAGTAATTCACTATTTTAACATCTCAAAGCCTTAACTCAGCCTTAAAATCTAAGCCTCAGTGTTTTCATCTATAAAATGAGGGTGATGCTAGTAGAGTCTGTCTCTCAGGGCTGTTGAAAGATTTTAAAGCTCTTAACATCTAGTAAACACCTAGAAGGGGCTAGGAATTATTATTAATACTATTTTTCTTTGTTTTAGGGTTATTTTATTTTATTTCATTTCATTTCATTGTTATTATTTATTTTTGAGACCAAGTCTCACTCTGTTGCCCGGGAGGGAGTGCAGTAGCATAATCTCAGCTCACTGCAACCTCTGCCTACTGGATTCAAGCGATTCTCATGCCGCAGCCTCCTAACCAGCTGGGACTGCAGTGTGCAACACCATGCCTAGCTAATTTTTGTATTATTAGTAGAGATGGGGTTTCATTCACAATGTTGGCCAGGCTGGTCTGGAACTCCTGACCTCAGGTGATCCACCTGCCTTGGCCTCCCAAAATACTCAGATTACAGGCATGAGCCACCGTGCCCTGCCTTAGCATTATTTCAATACTCAAAACGTCCTAAACGTTTTAGTGCCAGGCCAGTAGTCTCCATTTATTTATTTATTTATTTATTTATTTATTTATTTATTTATTTATTGAGATGGAGTTTTGCTCTTGTTGCTCAGACTGGAGTGCAATTGCATGATCTCAGCTCACTGCAACCTCCGCCTCCCGGGTTCAAGAGATTCTTCTGCCTCAGCCTCCCGAGTAGCTGGGACTATTGGCATCTGCCACCATGCCCAGCTAATTTTGTATTTTTAGTAGAGACAGGGTTTCTCCATGTTGGTCAGGCTGGTATTGAACTCCCAGTCTCAGGTGATCTGCTCGCCTCAGCCTCCCAAAGTGCTTGGATTACAGGTGTGAGCCACCGCGCCCAGCCTCCCATTATTAGGAAATAGTGGTGAGACAGGTGGGAGCGGGTCCCCGGAAAAACTCCAACCAGCCTGAGCACTGGGGTGGAGAGCCTTGGGGAGATTGCCCATTTGAAGCAGAGGGTAACCTGGCCCCTGTTCTTGCTGTGTGGAACCTGAGATGCCTGGGTGGGAAACACTGTAACAGGGCCTCTGGACTTGTGGGGTATCCTTGTTTCCCCTTTTCTTCCTTTTCACCCAACAAAACCCTGTCTTACTCACGATACAAATTGTCTGCAAGCCTGAATATTCGTGGCCATGGGACAAAGAACCCCATCTTTAGCTGAACTAAGAAAAAGTCCTGCAACTGTAGCACATCAACATAAAATAATTCAGTGTAAACCTAAAGTCATAATTAACGGTAAAAATAGCTTATGGCCAAAACTACAGGTGGGATTTCACATGGCAGATGTCCTAAATGGATTTTGAGCTCAAAGTTGGAATATCTCATACCAGCTTTTAGAATTATGCAACTAGTTGCAGTGAGCCGAGATCACGCCATTGCACTCCAGCCTGGGTGACAAGAGCGAAACTCGGTCAAAAAAAAAAAAAAAAAAATTTATGCAACTAGAGTTCTCATTCTTCATCCAGACTTTCTAGTCAGTGACCTCAAGCCTGGGTTGAAGTATATGTTTTGTCACTAGTTCAAGTCAATTAATTTTTGTTCAATAAAGATAATATCAGATATATCAGGAACATCACACCTAATTGACAGGGGATTATCATCTGGTGAAACCTTGGGCAATTAATGCCTCTGAAGTTTTAACTAAACCTCTCAAGCAGGCCTGACCGCACTATGGAGAGCTGGTGAGATTTAGAAGAGATGACAGACATGCAATTGAATGGAAGACCACAAAGCAGGAGCTAGTTAGCAATCATCAAAATAAATACCACCATCACCCCCTCTTTTTACAGATCATTGTCTGTTAAGACCCAATCTCAGAGAAGTTAAAGAGCTTTCATCACCATACTTTCAGGGTCAATTCGTCTCCGAAAAGGAACAGATGGGGAAGAATTATTCAATTCACAGTTGACTTGTCATAAATTCCAAGATCTTGGACTGTAAGTAAATGACCTTGCTTATGAAATCACAAATTTCCTTCTGTGGGAAAGTAAAATTGTTGTCACTAGCCCAAAGTCTAAATACACACTCACCTTCCATATATATTCAGATGCTAGTCAGGGAAGAATCTGCTTCTGTAAAAGGTTTGCAAGGTGCATGTGGTTTGCAAAGTGGCTGTGGTGGGTATTGATGGTGAGGGGGAGGAGGCGGAGGACGAGAGAACTAAATAGGTTCACTGAGAGTTATCCTGTTTAAATTGTTAGCATTAGTTGTGTCAGTCTTCAGCCTAATCAAAAGCTCACAACAAATGTTTCAATGGAAAAAACAAACAAACAAACAAACAAAAATCCTTCAAATGGCAGGAACAAAGCAGAAAAAGAGGGAAAATAAAACAACCTGCAGTTGTGGGAGGACTCCTGCTCCAAGTACACAGCAGTCTCTCCCAGACTGAGCAATTCTAGGTGCAGTGCAGAAACAGGCAGTTGATGAGAAAGGGCGCACCAGGCTGTCAGCTTCTCCATAGCCTACCTGAGGTTCATGACTCTATAGGAAGAAGATGTACTTTATATTAGTATTTGTACAAAATTGATGAACTAAACCAAATAGACAACTGAGAATCTGGCTCAGTATCTGCCAAATTCCAGCCTCACATTGGTCAAATTGCACTGTATTTTTTCTTCTATGAGAAAAACAAGAACAAAAGCAAATCTGGATATTTTCATATAATCTCAAACCATCTATTGAAATAGAATGAAAAAGGGCAAGGCTGGACAAGTTGGGCTTCTACTTATAGAAGAAAAACTTTGACTTTATATTTAAATATTTGAACATACATTCATAATAGAGGAAAAGATCTATTATGTTTTTGCTACAGGGTATAGTATTCCCTGTTTCTTTTTATTTCACCAACAATATACATACTGCCTGTATGATTGAGCAGTTATTAAGTAGGAGGAAAATAAAATTCAAGAATTGTCCAAATAGATTTTTGAAATTAGCAAACTTTACAAGTAGAAAAGAGGCTTGTAAAAACCAAGTAAACAGCAATATATATATATGTGTGTGTGTGTGTGTGTGTGTTTGTGTATATATATGTGTATGTGTATATATATATATATAAAGTACAAGGACAGTGAGGAAAATTTTGGTTAGTGACTCTCAAATATAATGAAAAGTGAATATCTGTTCATTTTTATCTCAAAAGTAAATTTCATCTCCACACATTTGAAAGAAAACCAAGCAGCATTAGGGTCATATTCAGAGAGGAAGAGAGATCACCTAAGACTCCAAACCACTGTCATATTTTAATGACACAATAATATAACGAATTAGATACAGTCCTAATTTGTTAAAGATGTTGAACAGCACTAACAGGACCACCTAGATGGTGGTAAGATTGGCTTCAGATTAAGATTGACCTCGGTGAAAAATGCAAAAGCGTATACAGTTTTCTGTAAATATATAAATCCAAGTATGTATGTTTGAAAATTTCTCAGGTTGCTTTTTCCCTAGCCTAGTCACAGAACACTGTAAATAAATCAGTGCTATCAGATTCTAATAGTTCCACCCCACTCTGCCAATCAGTATTTCTGCAATAACTGTTTCCCTGGGAAATAATAGAGTTCCCACCTTGGCAGTGGTTGATAGATGAAAATAAATTGTCGAGTCCATCAAAATCCACTACTGCCCCCAGCTTACTTCACCTTTTTGAGAGACCAGGATCACAGAGAGGAAGGGTAGAGGGACCTGTTAACACTCCCCTTTTTCACATTGTTGTTTGATAATCCCTGGGGATAATACAGGATATTCTGGACTCTGATTCATTTGATATTGGGAAATCAAGGTGGAAAACAAGAAGTTGTAGCAAGAGCATTTAGGAGACTGATACTGTTTGATGTCCGTGCATCCCTTCCAAGGCCTAAGAATTCTCTCATTAAAACTCCTAGAATTTAGGGGTGTCAGAGAAAGGTTGGTTCTCAGTCTATATCTCAAAACTCCCTCTACTTCTGTGACATAGGGCTGAAAACAATGATGTTGCCATTCATCCTTTCTTGTATTCATTATGGTCTATAGCTGAGAAGGGCTATTTGGGGTTTGCTTTGGCTGATGCTAGAAGAAGAAAACCAAGAAGAAGCCTCTCTAGGAAAGCTTGCAATAAGGAGAATGGTAAAATGTTAAATCTAAAGAGAACCAAGGAAATTACCTGGTCCAACCTCTTCATTTTACAAGTGGGAAAACTTGTAGAAAGTTGCTTAATCTTTCTGGTTCTGAGGCACACAGTTCATTTATTATGATCGTATGAAGAGTGCTCACAGATGCCCTTATTAGCAGTCCAAATCCTGCACGATTTCTCTTAAGAGCCTGTTGGACTTACATTTAATATCTGTGTTTACCAATATGAACCAGATTTGTGACCTTAGTTACATTTTAAATATTTGCAAACTGATAGTGTAGAAAGTTAAACAATTTGCCTAGTATGTAGAGTGTGCTCTGTGGATTTGATGGGTTCCCTATGTGCGTAGATAAGAGATCATCTTGCAAAGCCCTCGGCACAATGTGTGGCACCACAGTACATGGTACTTGATGAATGAGGGCTAATAACAACATTACGATAATTATTGCTATTATTACTTGTCCATTTTGTGCTGCTGTAGCATAATACCACAGACTGGATAATTTATAAAGAACTTGGATATTTTCTCACAGGTCTGGAGAATGGGAAGAGCAAGACCAAGATATTCAGTTGCTTGGTGAGAGCTGCTCTCTGCTTCCAAGATGGCACCTTGTTGCTGCATCCTCCAATGGGAAGGAATTCTGAGTCCTCACATGACAGAAGGTGGAAAGGTAAGTGCACTGAATGCTGCATGAAGCCTCTTTCATAGTCCCATTCTTGAGGGAGCATGTCCCCATGACCCATTCACCCCTTAAATGCTTCACCTCTTAATACTATCACATTAGCAGCACTTGAATTTTAGAGAAGAAATATTCAAACCATAGCACTGCTGCTATTATTAGCTTGGTGCAAAAGTAACTGTGGTTTTTACCATTGAAAGTGTCACAGATGATAAATTCCTCTTCAAAAAGTGTTAGTTCCCTGTTCTTTGTTTCTTATAGACCAACATTTTTGTACTTCCTTGTCTCTTAACTACCTGTTAAACAATGCTTCTCTCCTTTGCTGTGCCCAGACAAGTCCAGACATGGCTTCCCGCCCAGTAAGGGGCAGCCTCTGCCCTCCCGCCTAATTGACCCTATTCAATTTTAAACCTTAGCCAATCAGATTAGCTTAGATTGTGCGTCCAACCGCAGCCAATGGGGAAAAGACACAAAGGTAAGAACCAATTGCGTTACAGATAAAAACCCTTGCCCTACCGGCTGGGTATGCTCTTGTGATATTGACTGATGTGGGCAGCACCCTTCTGCAGAAGTAAATTTCCTTGCTGAGGAATTTTTTTGCCAAAGTGCGGGTTTTCTTTGCACCACCGAGCACTTGTTTCTAACAAAAGTAATGACAAAAACAATTACTTTTGCACCCGCCTAATACATAAAAATATCAGCTGCTCCTCTTCAGTGTCTCAACTTCCATCAGTAATCTGCTTTTAAAGTTCCTTCCTTGTATTGCCTTCCCCCACACACTTGGATTATATTTCTTCAGCACAACCCCCGATCCTGAGCTGCATTTTGCCTCTTTCTGAAGTCACTGCTGTGTGTGCCCCCATAATCAGCTGCCAAACCTCTGTATTTCCTTGTGCTTTCAATTTCTGTACATTAGATGCTAAATTGCTGTCATGAGAAAGTGGCAAGTGACAGTTTGTCACATTTAACCATTTTAAAACTCACTCTACCAAAACAAACAAAGCATAGAGAAATGGTTTGAAGATCAAAAGGAACGTGTATGTATATATAGTTGGTGTTGATTCAAGACAGAGGATTAAGTGAGTTAATGCTAAGGACGTAATCAGCTTCAGTTAATGACAGTGATTTTCTAGGAAAATAGAACTGTCACTATTGCTTGCCACGTAAAACAGTAGAATTATTATTTTTGGATGCTAACTACTTTAACAGAAATATCATTCGTTTATACTGAGATGTTCCCCAAAGCTGCCCTTTCATTAATGAAAATAAAACCCTTCAGGATTGTCAACTTGTTATCTTCCTATCCCTGGAACCCTTCTGAGAGTTTTGATTGGGGTCTAAGGGATTGCTGGGTGCTCACTTTCTGTGATGAGCTGCCTCTTGTAATTTCACTTGCATCTCAGAAACAGGGTGGGAGGCCTGAGATTGTGCCCCAGGTCTGCTTCGGTGTCATCTTAAGATCTGATCTTGAAAGATTCTATAGAATAGGGAATCTTAGAGGTAAAAATCTTAGATTTGCAAAGCCAAAAGTAAAGCTGCATTATGTGGTGGGAAAGTCATTCAGCTCTTTACGTTCTCTTCCCTCCTTTTACAGTCAAACTGATTTACAACATTTTCTTGACTTTATCTCCTGTCCCTTCCTCCTCGGTTGGCTCCAATTTGGCTCCTGTCCACTTCTTTACCAAAGAGCTCTCTTTAAAATTATTCGTGATCTCTCTGTAACTAAGTGAAATAAATATTTTTACCTTTTCTCTTACTTGACCTGTCAACAGTATTTTCCCCCCAAGACTGACATCTAAATCTTGCTGCAGAAGGCTCAGCTGTGGCTTATGATACAGAAGTGGTTTTCTGAGATGCAGCACCAGAGACACTTGCTGAGAGCCCTGGTAGAAATCTGTCCTCTGAGGTGCCAGGGAAATAGTCCAAGGCAGATGGCTTCATTCAGAAATAATTTCAAAGTTGCTTAGTAGTCTACCAGAGGAAGCTGCTGGGAATATTGCTGACCTCCTTGTTTTGCAGAATGGCACTACAAGAGTTGTCCACTGCAGGTACTTTTTGGGAGACAATGCTCAAGCTAAGGGAAAAAAACTCTTTCTTCCTCCTGTTTTCATCCAGAGCCCTCTAATGACAAATATATGGCTCTAACTGGCAGATAATTACAGAATTCATCTACATTGTTGCAGAACAAGCAATAAAGGGTGTATTTGGATGGGAAAAGCAACACATTGTTAAGAAACACATTGACCTAGTCAACTCTGAGTTTGGGATTCTCTCAATCAGTTGTCACACAGAAATTAGTATTTTGAAATCTCAAAGGACCTGTAAACTTAATTTATTCAGGAATATATACATGAAATTTCTCAAATTGGTCCCTCTTCAGCTTCACTATCTGTTTTTTTGAAGCCAGAAACTTAGAAATAAACCTTAACATTTCCTTCTTGTTATATATCCAAAACACCATGAACTCTTGACTATTTAATCTCTTAACTCCTACTGAGATCTCTCCATCTAGGTTTCTATCTCCAGCCCTGGGTATAGAGCCTAGTGTATAACAGGCAACCAATAAGAATTTGATGAATTAATAAAGCTTTATATGGTAGACTAAATTATGCTCCCTCCAAGATAGATGTGTCTTTTTCCCTATAAACTGTGAGTATTACTGTAGAGGAAAGAGTTTGACATTGTCTAGAGAAAAGTTTGGCCTCTGCCTTTGGCTTTTGGGAGATAATCTATTTCATACCTGCTAGGAGTATGTGTTTTCACAGCAGAAGCTGGGCCATAGCAGATCTTAGGGTAGAACCATCCATACCTGACAGTCAAAAAGTAGAGGCAGACCATGCAAGAAATACCAGTCATGTGACTAAAGATGGGGACTTTTGTTCATGATATCAAATGATCTGAAGACTGAGTTTAACCCTATGGGCAATCACTCACTCATTCAATCAATCATACCTATGTAGTGACACCAAAGCTAGGGTATCTGTGAATACCAAAAATACTGGACACCAAAATTCTGGACATCAAAATTTGTGTGAGCTTGCCTAGTTGACAATACTCCATGTATATTATTACACATCAGTGTCAGGAGAGTAATGTGTCCTGAGGACAATAGAAACTTCCTCTTTGGAAACTTTCCAGATTCTGCCCTGTGTGTCTTTTCCTTTGGCTGGTTTAACGATATCCTTTCCCTGGAATAATCCAAAACTGTGAGTATAATAGCCTTCAATAAATTATGTAAGTCTTTCTATTCAATTGTTGAAACAAAGTTTCAACTTTTGGAGCTCCCCACCCCAAACTTGTAGTTGGTGTCATTCTGTGAGGATTATACTTTCAGACCTTATGGTTTGGCTAATTCTGGCAGTTAACATTTCAGATACGGTTAAGGATCTTGATCTGCAGAGATAATCCTGAAATATCCAGGAGGATTCTAATTTGAATTAAATATATCCTTATATGAATAAGGCAGAGGAAGATTTGATACATACCAAAAAGAAGGCAATGGGATTTCTCACTGTTGATTCTTTCCTGGCTCTTCATTTGGTATTTTGCTTACAGTCAGTCTTTTCCATGTATTGTCTCTCCTTTTCTCTCCACCTTTGATAACTCCCCATGCCTTTGTGGAAAGCTCTCATTTCTCTTCTTAGGCTTTGCCTATTTCTTTCTCACACTTTTTCCTTTGAGTTGCCAATCTTGCTCATCCACTCTTTGAGTTTCCCAAGCTTTATTTAGAAAGTGAGTACAAATAAAACTGCTTTAGAGCTCAGGCAATGTAGGCGAGTTTTGCCTTTTGAAAAATTTTATAGCTGAGTGATAAATCAAAATTATTATGGAGTGTTGACAGACTGTTAACTAACGCCTCACTGGGGAAGTTTTCACAAGGACTGCTGAACATAAGAGAGTAAATGCTTAATGGCCTTTGTAGTTAAAATAAGTTAGCAAACAGCAACAATGCATAAGAGCTATGGTAGTTATGTAAGAGGTGGTAACTGGAATAAAGCCTGTCACTGAGAATAGACTGTCACCTGATACAGAATCAGGACTCCCAGAGTGGGCTGAGTACTGGGGATCCAAGTAGGTGGGCAGCAAGAGGGTGTCTGGCAACTGGTCCCAGGACTAGGGCTTGTTAGCCAGAGAGCCAGTGGATCCTTCTCTTTTAGTAATCAGTTCCCTGTTTTCACGTACTGGCTACTAGCACTAGAGTGTAATATTTCATTAAATAAACCAGGAAGGACTCAGTTACTAGTTTGGGGTATAGAATAAGTGGTAGAGACTTCGCCAAACAATTTACTGTCACTGCTAGGCACAAAGATACATGATATTTCCCAGTCTTTCCACACTTCCACACAGTATGGGAGAAAATAGTTCATGCCACTTCCACTTTTGCCGTTGAAGTCATCCCACACATCATACATATCCTCCACTCTTTTTCTCCATTGGATGGTGTATTGGACACTTCTTTAAAGAGAGCAAATGGTACAGCCATAAGATGGAAGAGGCTTGAGTCTCCACCAATCTCTCTTTCTCTCTCTCATTTATTTGCCCTTCAGGATCTAAACTCAACTTAATAAATGCTCCCCAACTTTACCAAAAATTTAAAGCAAAATAAATATCTGTAATTATGTGGAACATGACCACACTTAAAAAAATTAAACCAATTATAAAATACTTTTGTAAACCCAGGTTTTAATTCTCCAATGCAGATACAAGGCTCCTGAAAAATGAGACATAGGATGACTGCTTACAGCTCTTAGGGCCTAGCACAAAACAAGACATCAACCTCATAACTTCTGAATTCCTCTCAATGCATGACATTGAATAGATTTTGAGTTGAAATAAATGCAGACAAATTAAATTGGCATACAGTGATGTAAGCTGCTGCTCCAAGGATGAATACCAATGTTAACTTTACCCCCTTATCCTCAGCTCTGGATTGCTTTCTGCCTCTATATAATTTATGTATGAAATTTCTGACATTAAAAGGGGAGATTACAAAACTTGAAATAACCATAAAACTCACTTTCTTTGGTGAAAAGTTGCTTTGAGCTTCAACTCAGGGGAAAACACTCATGAAAAATAGTACTTCTGGCCTTCCCATTATTACTGAATCATCATTCTTATATATCTTACCACATCTGACCAACGCCAGAGGGTTTTCATGCCTGTTCTTTCCCAGTTCCATTGAATGCAAGCCAGTCTCTTAATTGTGCACATGAGTGAATATGTAAGTGATGCCATGGGTTCTACACCATTCTGAGAAGCTGTGAGTTCTTCACCTTTCTGAGAAGCAGTCATGGCATATACATTTTCCATAAAAAAACTGCCACAGTGCAATTAAAGGAGAAATAAATCTTACTGTCTTGATGACAGCCTGTGAAACTGAAACCATGTAATATAGATTTCTCTGAGAAAATAGAAACTTATATTCTTTGACAGTGTAATTATTATGCTCTGTCAAATTACTTTGCTTTTTTCATAAAAATCACTTAATACTTCATGCAGATATTACTTTTGCCATCAAATATCACTTTGGGGAAAGTTAATAATTTAGAAACTTTTATATTTAAAAATGGCAAATCCAATAGATACATGCAATGCCATAACCAGATGGTCCTCCCTCCTTGAAACTTTTGTGTGACTGCTTCTGCCTCAAAGTAAGGCTCCAGAGAGAACAATTAATTGGGTTGCACATTAAGGAGACTCTGTCTTGTATTTGGAGGTCAGAGTGTCGATAACATTAGTGGAAATAGCTTAAAAGGGTCTTGTGACTTTTATTTAGAAGAGAGACATTTCCGCTTTAGTAATAATTTTTGTCTTTTCCTTTATGACATTTTTACTGAAAGATCTCGTTTTTTCAAAGTCTATAGTTTCCAAACTGGTATTTGCTGGTAAGCAAAACGCATTTTTATCTTTATGGCAGAAATTATAGTAATAATGATAATTTTATCTGGCATTGACTAAATGATTACTACATGCCTGACACTCATCTAGGTTTTTTACACATATTATCTTACTTAATTTCTTTAACAACATGAGAAAGTTTATGTCATTATCCCATTTTATAGATGAGAAAATAGAAGTGCAGTGATATTAAATAACTTTGCCAAGGTCGTGAAATTATTCTGTCCCACTGTGAATTTGTGTCCAGGTGGTCTGAGTCAAAAGCAACTATTGGCTGCATAAATGTCTTATTTTGAGAAGTATCTATTCATGTCCTTTGTCCACTTTTTGATGGGGTTGTTTGTTTTTTTCTTGTACACATGAAAAAATGCTCATCATCACTAGCTATCAGAGAAATGCAAATCAAAATCACAATGAGATACCATCTCACACCAGTTAGAATGGCAATCAGTAAAAAGTCAGGAAACAACAGGTGCTGGAGAGGATGTGGAGAAATAGGAACACTTTTACACTGTTGCTGGGACTGTAAACTAGTTCAACCATTGTGGAAGACAGTGTGGCGATTCCTCAAGGACCTAAAAGTAGAAATACCATTTGACCCAGCCATCCCATTACTGGGTATATACCCAAAGGATTATAGATCATGCTGCTAGAAAGACACATGCACACGTATGTTCATTGTGGCACTATTCACAATAGCAAAGACTTGGAACCAACCCAAATGTCCATCAATGACAGGCTGGATTAAGAAAATGTGGCACATATACACCATGGAATACTATGCAACCATAAAAAAGGATGAGTTTGTGTCCTTTGTAGGGACATGGATGCAGCTGGAAACCATCATTCTCAGCAAACTATCGCAAGAACAGAAAACCAAACACCGCATGTTCTCACTCGTAGGTGGAAACTGAACAATGAGATCACTTGGACACAGGAAGGGGAACATCACACACTGGGGTCTGTTGTGGTGTGGGGGAAGGGGGGACACCACACCAACATGGCACATGTTGCAGCACACCAACATGGCACATGTATACATGTGTAACAAACCTGCACGTTGTGCACATGTACCCTAGAGCATAAAGGATAAAAACAAACAAACAAACAAAACAATTGTAGTCACCACGCTTTACTGCTTTCCCATAATAGCTATCAATTATGGAGTGTTTACTCTTGAGCACATTCCACTTTGTTTTTCTTTTTTCTAAAATTGTACTTTAAGTTTTGGGATACATGTGCAGAACATGTTACATAGGTATACACGTGCCATAGTGATTTGCTGCACACATCAACCCATCATCTACATTAGGTATTTCTCCTAATGCTATCCCTCCCCTAGCCCTCCACCCCCTGAAAGGCCCCAGTGTGTGATGTTCCCCTCCCTGTGTCCACGTGTTCTCATTGTTCATCTCCCACTTATGAGTGAGAATATGTGGTGTTTGGTTTTCTGTTCCTGTGGTAGTTTGCTACCTGTGCTAGTTTGCTGAGAATGATGGTTTCCAGCTTCATCCATGTCCCTGCAAAGGACATGAACTCATCCGTTTTTATGGCTGCATAGTATTACATCGTGTGTATGTGCCACATATTCGTTATCCAATCTATCATTGATGGGCATTTGGATTAGTTCCAAATCTTTGCTATTGTGAACAGTGCTGCAATAAACATACATGTGCATGTGTCTTTATAGTAGGATGATTTATTCAACTACAAACAAATGTAAATAAATAATGGGACCCAGTAATCCACTTACTGTGTATATACCCAAAGGATTAGAAATCATTCTACTATAAAGACACTTCTTCTTTTCTATTTGAAACTTGCAACAAATGAGACACAGTGCAAATCAAACTGCAGTGAGATACAGTGGAAGTTTATGTGTATTTCAACATCTAATGTTCTAGTAGTATAAAGACAAATTTAAATTTATCTTATTAAATTTAAGATAAATTTATCTTAAATTTTTGAATGCTAGATTGCTTATCTCAATGCCCTTTTTGGTGATCACTGTAGAAGTGGAAGCATCCACTATCTAGGAGATATATATAAATGAATAATTTGGCATGTTTTTCAAATGTATTTGTGGTGATTATATTGCATTGGGCTCTTCTATCTTCAGTAAAAGAAGAAACACTTCAGGTAAGCATTTTAGCTAACTCTCTCCATACTCAGGACATAGATATATCATTTCTGTTAAGGCAGAAATGTGGGAAGCCCATCTGAGGCATTAAGGACAGATCACTGGCCTCATGGGAGTGACTTATGATTGATTACAGTGGAGATGGGTCTGTGAGAAGTTGAAGTCAGAAACAATACTCAAGAAACCCTAATGCCTAATGCCTAATGTTCTCCCAGCAATAACTAACACTCATAGAGTCCAGTGATCTTTTTTTTTTTTTTGGTGGCATCAGACAAATTTTTTTTATTATTATTATACTTTAAGTTCTAGGGTACATGTGCATAACGTGCAGTTTTGTTACATATGTATACTTGTGCCATGTTGGTGTGCTGCACCTATCAAATTGTCAGCACCCATCAACTTGTCATTTTAATCAGGTACAACTCCCAATGCAATCCCTCCCACCTCCTCCCTCCCCATAATAGGCCCTGGTGTGTGATGTTCCCCTTCCTGAGTCCAAGTGATCTCATTGTTCAGTTTCCACCTACGAGTGAGAACATGCGGTGTTTGGTTTTCTGTTCTTGCGATAGTTTGCTGAGAATGATGGTTTCCAGCTGCATCCATGTCCCTACAAAGGACGCAAACTCATCCTTTTTTATGGCTGCATAGTATTCCATGGTGTATATGTGCCACATTTTCTTAATCCAGTTTGTCACTGATGGATATTTGGGTTGATTCCAAGTCTTTGCTATTGTGAATAGTGCCACAATGAACATATGTGTGCATGTGTCTTTATAGCAGCATGATTTATAATCCTTTGGGTATATACCCAGTAATGGGATGGCTGGGTCAAATGGTACTTCTAGTTCTAGATCCTTGAGGAATCGCCATACTGTTTTCCATATTGGTTGAACTAGTTTACAGTCCCAGCAACAGTGTAAAAGTGTTCCTATTTCTCCACATCCTCTCCAGCACCTGTTGTTTCCTGACTTTTTACTGATTGCCATTCTAACTGGTGTGAGATGGTGTCTCATTGTGATTTTGATTTGCATTTCTCTGATGGCCAGTGATGATGAGCATTTTTTCATGTGTCTGTTGGCTAAATGCATGTCTTCTTTTGAGAAATGTCTGTTCATATCCTTTGCCCACTTTTTGATGGGGTTGTTTGTTTTTTTCTTGTAAATTTGTTTGAGTTATTTGTAGGTTATGGATATTAGCCCTTTGTCAGATGAGTAGATTGCAAAAATTTTCTCCCATTCTGTAGGTTTCCTATTCACTCTGATGGTAGTTTCTTTTGCTGTGCAGAAGCTCTTTAGTTTAATTAGATCGGAGTCCAGTGATCTTTTGATGATCAACTCATCAATACATTTTTATATAATAAAATATCCTGATTATTTTCCCTGTCCTCTTTTCTTGACTGGTAGGTCTGAAACAGAGGAGAGGTGTGGTGATGTATAGAGAGATTATCTCTTTTCTAAATGACCCTAAACATTTCAGTCATTCTTGAACCACTGCCAATAGATTCTTAGGCACCTTTAGTTAGAGTAACCATTTCTTTTGTTATCATAGAAGCCTGGCTAGTTGGTGATTTTCTAAAAATCATGCTACATTTTGAAACTATTTCTACCCAGTCTTCCTTCCTTCTCTCCTTTCACAGGTGTCAGACCTTCATTGTGGTTTGAAGGTTCTCTTCACCTACTCCCATTGTCTCTTTTTGTCTTTTGCAGGTGTTTCCTCCAATAAATCTCTTACAAAACTCACCCCATGTTGGCATGTGCTTCTCAGAGAACCAAAACTAACTTATGTCAGCTCAGATACTTGAGTGATTACAACTGTCACTTGAGCAACATTATCTTTTGTCCTCAAATTACAGTTAGCATTTTTCCTTTAATGATAGGCACCACATTCATAATTGATTATGTATGGGCTAGCATCCATCACTCATTTAAAGCCTTTAAAAATGGAAACCACTGGGCCCATTAACGTATTGTCCACCCTCCTTTTCTACCTAACTCCCACCAGTCAGCAATGAAGTAGTCTATACTCTTTCCTTTGTAGTTACACTCAGATCTATTTTGAGACTTGCTAGGTGACTAAAAAAAAAAAAAAAAATTCCTTCTAAGCCTTAGTTCCTTCCTATCTGAAATATGGCATCAAGTGACTATAGTTAGTAATAATGTATTGCATACTTTAGTAAATCTTAAGTATTCTTATCCTCCCACATACACATATACAACGTAACTCTGTGAGGTGATGGATGTGTTAACTAACTTGATTGTGGTAATAATTTTCAATGTACACATATATCAAAACACTATGATATAGATCTGAAATACATTCTTACTTATCAACTATACCTCAATAAAGCTGGGGAAAAAGAATCATATATGACAAACTATATAAAACACTTAGCACTAATGGTAGCACTTTTAAAGAGTTCAACAAATATCTGTTGCTGTTACTAATATTAAGACAGTTCTAGCTTTCAACATACAGACCTTCAAAATGTCATAACTATAGAAGTGTAAAGGTGGTTAAACCCTTCAGAAATCAGCTGATGAAACTGAGGACATACAAATTCTTGATGACAGGCTGAGAGCTGTATATGATGTGAGAGAAGCAGAAAGAGTAAGCCCCAGTTTTGTCTTAGTCCAGTCATAACTCAGTGTTGCATAAATGTGTTGGTGAGAATCCAGCCAAATCAGATTTCCCCTCAAAATTCATTATAAGCCCCTATTGAAAATGAGCATATAGACCTATAAAACCAATTCTAATTAGCATTTTTATTCTTTGCTAATAAAACTTGAAACTTTCATTTGATTAAGTAAAACTCTTTATAACCTTTTTTTAAATCCTCCTTTAAAAGCCATTTTATATGTTCTAAGTAAAATAATTACTGACTTATAAAAATGTATTCCTAATTCCACAATTACTTTATTAAAAATTGCTATCTCAATAATGCTTAGTCTGAGATTTGCCTATGAAATAAATTACTTTATTTAATGTGTACTGTAATTTTCTCTCAAATAATTACTTAGGAGTTGTAGAGAAAAGTGATGTGGGCTGAGAAATTCTAGTGTATAATTTTGGACCTGATCTCCATGGCACAAATTAGGTAATACTGAACATTGATTGCTATGAAATAAAGCTAAGTCCATTGCTCAAGTGCTGGGACATGTGTGTGTGTGTGTGTGTGTGTGTGTGTGTATGTGTGCTCACATGTGCACATTTGTGTGTGTATACAATTTTTCTTGTCATCTGTCAGTTGATACTTCGGTTGCCTTCACATTTTAGCTATGGTGAATAAGGGCGATGGGATCATAAATGTAGAAACATCTCAAGTATCTTTTTTAGACCCTATTGTCAATTATTTGGGGTATATACCCAGATTTATTTTATTTTATTTATTTTCTTAATCCAGTTTGTCACTGATGGATATTTGGGTTGATTCCAAGTCTTTGCTATTGTGAATAGTGCCACAATGAACATATTTTATTTTATTTTATTTTATTTTGTTTTATTTTGTTTATAATAGCCATCCTAATGACTTTAAAATGATATCTTATTGTAGCTTTGATTAGCGTTTCCCTAACTATTGGTAATGTTGAACATCTTTTCATGTGCGTTTTGGCCATTTGTGGATCTCTATTAGAGAAACGTCTATTCAAGCTTTTTGCCCATTTTTGCACTCAGTTCTTGTTTTTGTGGTTGAGTTTTAGAAGTTTTCTCTGTATTCTGGATATTAATCTTTTATCAGATATATAATTAGTAAATAGTTTCTCCCATTCAGAAGATTGTTTACTCTTTAGATAGTGTATTTTGATGCACATTTTAAAAAGCATTTCATGAAGGCCAATTTGTCTTCTTTTTTGTTGTCATTATTCCTGTATGTGTGGTGTCATATCCAAGAAATCATTGCCACATCTAGTATAATGAAGCTTTTGGCCTATGTTTTTAAAAGAATTTTATAGTTTAAGGTCTTATATTTAGGTCATGAATGTGTTTTGAGTTAATATTTGTATATGGTGTTAGGTAATTACAAAGAACCTAATGTTTCTGTCCCCTCAAAATTTACATGTTGAAACCCTAAATCCCAATGTGAGAATATTTAGAGGAGAGGCCTTTTAAAAGTAATTAAGCATGACAGTGGAGTCATCATGAGTTAGTGTCTTTATTAAGAATCAAACAAACAAGCAAGAAGCTAACTAGTTCTCTTTTTATCATGTGTGGACGCAATAACTTTGTAGCCTGCAACCTGAAAGAGGGCCCTCACCAGAAGCCAACCATGCTAGCTACTTGATCGCAGACTTCCAGCCTCCAGTAAAATGAGAAGAAAATTTAGGTTGTTTATAAGCCACCCAGTTTGTGGCACTTTGTTGGAGCAGCCCAAACTGACGAAGGCAGTAAGAATCCAACTTCAATCTCTTGAATTGAAATAATCAGCTTTCCCGGCACTATTTATTGAAAAGACCGTTGTATTCCTATGAAATGATCTTGACACGCTTGTTGAAAATCATGTGACCATACCTGCAAGTGTTTTTTTCTTGAATCACTAAATGTTTTGGTTACTATAGCTTCAGAGTAACTTTTGAAATCGGGAAGTATGAGCCCTCAAGCTTTGTTCTCCTTTATCAAATTGTTTTAGCTAGTCAGAGTTCCTTGAGATCTCATATGAACTTCAGAAAGTTATTTATCTTTCTGCAAATAATGTTATTTGGATTTTGATAGGAATTAGATTAAATCACTAGATCACTTTGAATAGTATTGCCATCTTAACAACATGAGTCTCCCAATTCATGAGCATAAGATGTCTTGACATTTATTTATGTCTTCTTTAATTTCTTTAGCAGTGTTTTGCTGTTTCCATTGTCTTCCTCATCTGTGTTAGATTTACCTTTAAGTATTTTATTTTAACGATATTATAAATGGAATTGTTGCCTTGATTTTTTTTGGATTGTTCATGGTTAATGTATGTAACTGCAAGTAATTTTTGTGTGTTGTTTTTGTTCCTACTATACATACTTTGCTGAATTCATTTATTAGTTCTAATAGGTTTTTGTGAAATACTCATTTTTTACATTTAAGATTATATTATCTTTAAACAGAGATAAACTTACTTCTTTTTTTTTTTTTTTTCAATTTTGACTGTCTTTTCTTTCTTTTCCTTACCTAATTCCTCTGGCTGGGACTTCCTGTACTATGTTGAATACAAGTGACAAAAAAGGCTTTCTTGCCTTGTCCCTGAACTTATTGGAAAAGCTTTCAGTCTTTTTCCATTGAACATGACGTTCACTGTAGGTTTTTCATATTTAGCTTTTATTATATTGAGGTAGTTTCCCTTTTTTTACTAGTTTGTTGAGTATTTTCTATCATCAATCCGTGAGTTGTACTGAATTTTGTCAAATGCTTTTTATGCATCAATTGAGAAGTCCATGTGAGATTTTTTACTTTTATTCTGTTAATATGGTATATTACATTGATTGACTTACTTTTTTTTTGTGTGTGTGTGAAATGGAGCCTCGCTCTGTCACCCAGGCTGGAATGCAGTGGCCGGATCTCAGCTCACTGCAAGCTCCGCCTCCCAGGTTCACACCATTCTCCTGCCTCAGCCTCCGGAGTAGCTGGGACTACAGGCGCCCGCCGCATCGCCTGGCTAGTTTTTTGCATTTTTTTTTTTAGTAGAGACGGGGTTTCACCATGTTAGCCAGGATGGTCTCGATCTCCTGACCTCGTGATCCACCCGTCTCGGCCTCCCGATTGACTTACTTTTTATTTTTTTTAACTTTAGTTTTCATTTTTATGGGTATATAACAGGTGTATGTATTTGTGGGTTACACGACATGCTTTGATACAAGCATGTAATGTGTACTAATTACATCATGTAAAAGGGGTATCCATCGCCTCAAGCATTTTTGTGTTATAAACAATCCAGGTATATTTTTTTCATTACTTGAGATTTACAATTAAATTGTTATTGACTGTAGTTACCCTGTTGTGCTACCAAATACTAGGTCTTATTCATTCTTTCTAACTATTGTTTTGTACCCGTTAACAACCCCCACTTTCCCCCAATCCACACCCCCACATTGATTGGCGTACATTTGCTAAACCTTCAGTATATTCTATGAATAAATTTGACTTGGTCATTGTATGTAATCCTTTTGATATGCTGCCGAATTTTGGTTTTGAATGCAACAACATTCATCAGGGATATTGATCTGAGATCTATTCTTGGAATATCTTTGTATGGCTTTGGTATCAGGGTAATGCTGCTCTCATAGAATCAGTTAGAAAGTGCACAGTGGTTCATGCCTATAATCCCAGCGCTTTGGGAGGCTGCGGCAGGCAGGTCAGTTGAGGTCAGGAGTTTGAGACCAGCCTGTACAACATGTAGAAAACCTGTCTCTACTAAAAATATGAAAATTAGCCCAGCATGGTGGCATGCACTTGTACTCCCAGATACTTGGGAGGCTGAGGCAGGAGGATCGCTTGATCCCAGGAGGTGCAGGTTGTAGTGAGCTGAGAGCACACCAATGCACTCCAGCCTGGGGAGTGGGAATGAAACCTTGTCTAAAGGGGGGAAAAAAGTGTCCCTCCTCTTCACAGTTTTGGATAGTCTTGAGAAGGATTGGTGTTAATTCTTATTTAAATATTTGGCAGAATTCACCCATGAAATTATCAGGTCCAGGGCTTTTTTTGCTGAACAGTTTTCTATTACTAATTCTATATTTTTTGCTAGCATTAGGGCTACTGAGGGTTTTTTAAATTTCTTTGTGTTTTAGGTTAGGTAAGATTTGTGTTTTGAGGAGTTGGTCAGTTTCATCTAGGCTATCCAATATGTTGGTATAAAATTATTCATTGTACTCTCTTTTAATCATTTTTATTTCTGTAAAATTGATAGTAATATTCGCACTTTCTTTTTTGTTGAAGAGGAGTATACATGTGATATCATTTCAAAAAGTGGACAAAATGGTTATGTACAACTGGAGCCCTACATTCTAAGAAAATAAATTTGATTGTATATATTTTCTTTTTAAATTATACTTTAAGTTCTTGGATACATTTGCAGAATGTGCAGGTTTGTTATGTAGGTATACATGTGCCATGGTGGTTTGCTGCACCCATCAACCCATCATCTACATTAGGTATTGCTCCTAATGCTATACCTCCCTTAACCCCAAACCACTGACAGGCCCCAGTGTGTGATATTCCCCTTCCTGTGTCCATGTGTTCTCATTGCTCAACTCCCACTTAGGAGTGAGAACATGTGGTATTTGGTTTCCTGTTCCTGTGTTAGTTTGCTGAGAATGATGGTTTCCAGCTTCATCCATGTCCCTGCAAAGGATATGAACTCATCCTTTTATATGACTGCATAGTATTCCATGGGGTATATGTGCCACATGTTCTTTATCCAGTCTATCATTGATGGTCACTTGTGTTGGTTCCAAGTCTTTGCTATTGTGAATAGTGCTGCAATAAACATACGTCTGTATGTGTGTTTATAGTACAGTGATTTGTAATCCTTTGGGTATATACCCAGTAATGGGGTTACTGGGTCAAATGGTATTTTTGGTTCTAGATCCTTGAGGAATGGCCACACTGTCTTCCATAATGGTTGAACAAATTTACACTCCTGGCCAGGCACAGTGGCTCATGCCTGTAAGCCTAGCACTTTGGGAGGCCGAGGTGGGCAGATCACCAGAGATCAGAAGTTCAAGACCAGCCTGGCCAACATGTTGAAACCTCGTCTCTACCAAAAATACAAAAATTAGCCTGGCATAGTGGCACATGCCTGTAACCCCAGCTACTCGGGAGGCTGAGGCAGGAGAATTGCTTGAACCTGGGAGACAGAGGTTGCAGTGAGCCGAGATCACACCACTGTACTCCCACCTGGGTGACAGAGCAAGACTCCTTCTCAAAAAACTAATAATAAAATAGTTTACAATCCCATCAACAGTGTAAAAGAGTTCCTAACTCCACATCCTCTCCAGCATCTGTTGTTTCCTGACTTTTGAATGATCACCATTCTAAGTGGAGTGAGATGGTATCCCCTTGTGGTTTTGATTTGCATTTGTCTAATGACCAGTAATGATGAGCTTTTCTTTCATATGTTTGATGGCCACAGAAATGTCTTCTTTTGTGAATTGTCTGTTTGTATTCTTTGCCCACTTTTTGATGGGGTTGTTTGGTTTTTTTCCTTATAAATTTGTTTTAGTTCCTTGTAGATTCTGGACATTAGCCCTTTGTCAGATGGATAGACTGCAAAAATTTTCACCCATTCTGTAGTTGCCTGTTTACTCTGATGATTGTTTCTTTTGCTGTGCAGAAGCTCTTTAGTTGAATTAGATCTCATTTGTCTATTTTGGCTTTTGCTGCCATTGTTTTCGGTGTTTTAGTCATGAAGTCTTTGTCCATGCCTATATCCTGAATGGTATTGCTTAGGTTTTCTTCTAGGCTTTTTATGGTTTTAAGTCTTAAATTTAAGTCTTTAATACATCTTGAGTTAATTTTTGTATAAGTGTAAGAAAGGGACCCAGTTTCAGTTTTCTACATATGGCTAGCCAGTTTTCTCAACACCATTTATTCGATAGAGAATTCTTTCCCCATTGCTTGCTTTTGTCAGGTTTGTCAAAGATCAGATGGTTGTAGATGTGTGGCATTACTTCTGAAGCCTATGTTCTGTTCGCTTGGACTGTATATCTGTTTTGGTACTAGTACCATCCTCTTTTGGTTACTGTAGGCTTGTAGTATAATTTGAAGTCAGGTAGCATGATGCCTCCAGCTTTATTCTTTTTGCTTAAGATTGTTTTGGCTATATAGGCTCTTTTTTGGTTCCATGTGAAATTTTAAATAGTTTTTTCTAATTCTTTGAAGAAAGTCAATGTTAGAATGGAACCAGCTCCTCTTTGTACCTCTGGTAGAATTTGGCTGTGATTCCATCTGGTCCTGGTGAATTTTTTTTTTTTTTTTGATTGGTAGACTATCAATTACTGCCTCAATTTCAGACTTGTTGGTCTGTTCAGGGATTTGATTTCTTCTTGGTTTAGTCTTGGGAGGGTGTAGGTGTCCAGGAATTTATCCATTTCTTCTAGATTTTCTAGTTTATTTGTGTAGAGGTGTTTATAGTATTCTCTGATTGTAGTTTGTATTTCTGTGTGTTCAGTGGTGACATCCCCTTTATCATTTTTTATTGTGTCTATTTGGTTCTTCTCTCTTTTCTTCTTTATTAATCTGGCTAGTGGTATGTCTATTTTATTAATCTTTTCATAAAGCCAGCTCCTGGATTTGTTATTTTTGAATAGTTTTTCGTGTCTCTATCTCCTTCAGTTCTGTTCTGATTTTAGTTATTTCTTGTCTTCTGCTAGCTTTTGAATTTGTTTGCTCTTGCTTTTTTAGTTCTTTTAATTGTGATGTTAGGGTGTCGATTTTAGATCTTTCTTGCTTTCTCCTGTGGGCATTTAGTGCTATAAATTTCCCTCTAAACACTGCTTTAGCTGTGTCCCAGAGATTCTAGTCCATTGTATCTTGGTTCTTACAGGTTTCAAAGAACTCATTTATTTCTGCCTTAATCTCTTTATTTACTGAGTAGTCATTCAGGAGCAGATTGTTCAGTTTCCATGTAGTTGTGTGGTTTTGAGTGAATTTCTTAATCCCAAGTTCTAATTTGATTGCACTGTGGTCTGCGAGACTGTTATGATTTCCTTTCTTCTGCATTTGCGGAGGAGTGCTTTATTTCCAATTATGTGGTCAATTTTGGAATAAGTGCAATGTGGTGCTGAGAAGATTTGTGGTGGAGAGTTCTGTAGATGTCTATTAGGCCCTCTTGGTCAAGAGCTGAGTTCAAGTCCTCAATATCCTTCTTAATTTTCTGTCTCGTTGATCTGTCTAATATTGACAGTGGGGTGTTAAAGTGTCCCATTATTGTTGTATGGGAGCCTAAGTATCTTTGTAGGTCTCTAAGAACTTGCTCTATGAATCTGACTGCTCCTGTATTGGGTGCATATATATTTAGGATAGTTAGCTCTTCTTGTTGCATTGATCCCTTTACAGTTATGTAAAGCCCTTCTTTGTCTTTTTTGATCTTTGTTGGTTTAAAGTCTGTTTTATCAGAGACTAGGATTGCAACTTCTGCTTTTTTTGCTTTTCATTTGCTTGGTAGATATTCCTCCATCCCTTTATTTTGAGCCAACGTGTGTCTTTGCACGTAAGATGGGTCTTCTGAATACAGCACACTGATTGGTCTTCACTCTTTATGAAATTTGCCAGTCTGTGTATTTTAATTAGAGCATTTAGTCTGTTTACATTTTTTGGTTAATATTGTTATGTGTGAATTTGATCCTGTCATTATGACTTTAGCTTGATATTTTGCCCATTAGTTGATGCAGTTTCTTCATAGTGTTGATGGTCTTTACAATTTCATATGTTTTTGCAGTGGCTGATATTGATATTTAGTGCTTTCTTCAGGAGCTCTTGTAAGACAGGCCTGGTGGTAGCAATAATCTCTCAGCATTTGCTTGTTTGTAAAGGATTTTATTTCTTCTTCACTTATGAAGCTTAGTTAGCTGGATATGAAATTCTGGTTTGAAAATTCTTTTCTCTAAGAGTGTTGAATATTGACCCCCAATCTCTTCTGGCTTGTAGGGTTTCTACCAAGAGATCCACTGTTAGTCTGATGGGCTTCCCTTTGTGGGTAACCTGACCTTTCTCTCTGGCTGCCCTTAACATTTTTTCCTTTATTTCAACCTTGGTGAATCTGACGATTATGTGTCTTGGGATTGCTCTTCTCAAGGAGTATCTCTGTCGTGTTCTCTGTATTTTCTGAATTTGAATGTTGGTCTGTCTTGCTTGTTGAGGAAGCTCTCCCAGATAATATCCTGAAGAGTGTTTTCCAACTTGGTTCCATTCTCCCCATTATGTGTGTGATGAGTTGCTTTTCTCCCTCTCTCTGCTTTCAAGAATCTCTTTTTGTCTTTTCTCTCTCTCTCTCTGCTTTCAAGAATCTCTCTTAATCCTACATAAAGTTAGTTGAGCTTTTGTGAATATCTACATTCATGTCCTTTATTAAATTTGGCAAAATTTCTGCCATTATTTCTTCAAATATTCGCGCTTCTTTTTTTCCTATTCTTTTGGAACTCACACAATATGTATATTCACCTGTTTGATGGTGTCCCACAGATCTTTTAAATTCTGTTCACTTTTTTCAGTTTCTTTTCTGTTCCTCAGGGTTGATAATTTTGGTTGTCTTATCTTCAAATTCTCTGATTCTTACTTTTGCCTGATGAAATATGCCTTTGAATCCATCTAGATAAATTTTTTTTATTCTAGTTGTTGTATTTTTCAGCTCTAGAATTGTTTTTTTGGTTCTCTTTTTGTTATTTCCATTTTGTTTATACATCATTTTTCTTGACTTTATTCATGTCATACATTAGTTCTTGGAGCACTGTAAAGACAGTTGTTCTAGTCTTTGGTAGCTCTGCTAAGCATTTCATTGGTAGGCTGAGTTTCTGTTGTTTTTGCTTTTGTTTTTTACTTTTAATTAGCCATATTTTCCTTTTTATATCTTATAATCTTTTGTTGAAAAATGGACATTTCCATCTAATACTATAGTAGCTCTAAAAATGACATCTTCTCCTTCCCCAGTATTTGTTGTTTTCAGTTTTTCTTTCTTTCTTTTTTTAATTTTTTGGATGTTATCTGTACCAAGGATTAGAGTGAGGTAAAATCCTATAGTCTTGTCAGGTCTTTTCTTAGTCTGTGCTTTCCCCTGGGCATGTGTGGTGACTTTCTAATTTTACCCATATTTGCGAATGCCTTTGAGTGCCTTGGTCTTCAATGTATGGTTCTGAAAAGAGGAAAAAGAAACAGAGAGATGGGGGTGGCACCAGCACCAGTTATTTAAGTCTCCTAGGAGACACCTCAGCCGGGGAGTGAGGAGTTTGAAACAATAAAAGGAGGTGCACCAGGGGTTACCACCTTTATGTGCATCTCTTGTGATCAGAAGCAGTGATCAGTGATGAGAACACAAATCCCTCATATTAGCAAAAAGTAGTCCTTTTTTGCCCACTTGGGCTCCCACCAGCTATGTGCAGGTTCTTCCTGGAATATATGTGGCTGCAGGCCTTGGGGCTAAGGGGTCGGGTAAGTTAACTACCACTGTAGTAAAAACTCAAATAAGACCAGAACACCTGAAATCCCAGCACATTAGGAGGCCAAGGCAGGCAGGTTGCTTGAATCTAAGAGTTCAAGATCAGCCTGGGAAACATAGCAAAACCCTGTCTCTACAAAAAATACAAAAAATTTAACTGAATGTGGTGGCCCATGTCTGTAGTCCCAGCTACTTGGGAGGCTGAGGTAAGAGGATTGCTTAAGCCTGGGAGGCAGAGGTTGCAGTGATTCGAGATCTCACTACTGTACTCCAGCCTAGTTGACAAAGCAAGACCTTGTCTCAAAATGGAAAAAAGAAAAAGAAAAAAAAAACCCTTCAAATTAACCAAAATTAGCAGAAATGTATTATTCAAGTCTTCTCCTGTAAGTTGCAAGCCTTAAACAGACTCCAGATTAACAAAACTATTATATCAGACAGATTCTGATATTGCCTAGATAGGAAAACAGATTTCTGGTGCTGCCTACTCTGCCATATTCCCAGCACATGCTTAATGTTGATTGTTATATCTGCCCTACTGTTTGAAGGTGCATGTGAGAATGCAGTACTGGTGCTAATTCTTATACTCATTGTTCAACCCTGAATGAGTCATTTCTTCTTTCTGGATTTTACCTATCTCATATGAAAAAGGTTTAGTTGATGCATTTCATGTATTTATAACCCAAACAAGCAGTTAGGTGTTATGCAGTCAGGTATTGGAGGTTGAAAGGTGCCTGAAAAAGGAAATGAGAGAGTCTTCAAAGGTGTGGGTAAGTATTGCATTTATTGATCTATCCTCTGTTCATAAATTGCATTCACTTCATGAAAAATCAATGATTTATTCACTTTGTTATATTCTTGTTTTATTTGAACAAGAATATTTACTTTAAAGGATAACATAAAACAACATAAAAGAGTCATGCCTAAAATTTTCATTTGTTAAAAAATGCAGTTATAAATACGTTAAAAATAAGCAAATTTATAGACAATAGAAAAATTCAAAACCTCCTGTGATACTCATCTCTTTTGAGAGCTCACTATTTTCAGAGGAAGGTTGAGGTGATAAGTAACTGTTGAAAGAGAAAGACATACCAGTAGAAACCACATTTCTACATGATATGGTTTATTTTTGACAGCAAATGGTTAATTAAAAGACCATCTAATACAAGCTTCTCTTTAAAATATGACTTGGAAACACAGGGTTTGATTTGTTTTATTAAGCTTTATTCTAATACGTTATAACTTGTAATAAATTGCACATAGAGGCAGTAAATTGAAACCTCTGGTTAAAAAACCGTAGCACCTCAGCAGCCATGTTGTCCACTCTGTAATGCTGTTAATGCACAGCATAATGTAAAAGGATACTAAGGCTGTTAGATCACAGGAAGACTGGGAGCAGGTGAATAGGGACACAATCAGTCCTGCCAACACAGATCACATTTGGATAAAAGTAACCATTTTTTGTCATTAATAATAACCTTCAGTTATGCCAGAACCTATATATATAATGAACGGGCTACAGACAGTTGAGGAAAAGGAGAAAGAAAAGATTTGACTATGGCAACCGAACAACACAGTAATTTCAAGTTGAGAATTGGAATTGAAATTCATTCTGACTGTGGTGGGTTCGTTTCCTTCAATTGGACAAACATGAAGTTTCTTGGGTGCTTTGAGATATAGCTCCTTGAGCAAGTTTGGGAGCAAAGACTATCTTCTTGTATTTTACTCAAAAGCCTAAGAATTAGTGTTGAAAAACTGCAGTTTTATACAATGAGAATCCATAGGAATGTAATTTGAATAACCATTATGAAGGGGTGTCTGGCAACCTCTAGCATATTGAGCATATGTACACCCTATGGCACAGCAATATTACTCCTAGGGATATTCTCTAGAGAAACCCACTTTCCTGTGCAATTTGAGACATGTACAAAAATATGTATAGCAGCATGTTGTTAATAGTAAAAAATAGGGGAACAAAACTCCAACTTCTATCATATAAAATGTATAAATATAATGTTATATTTATACATTAAAAAACTACTGAGCAGTAAGGAGAAATGTATTAGAATATCTTAAGTGAGTAAAAGCAAGCTGCAGAAGGCAAAAGAAAAACATATTTTGAAAGCATAAAAATAATACTATATATTTTTCTGGATCTATGTAAAAGGAATAAACGTAAGACTTAGGAATGATCATTTGAAATTTATTATGGTGGCTACTTCTGAAAACATTTGTAAAAAAATTAAAACTAGATTTATATTCCATCCACTTATCCATATGCCAATTTATATTTTTGTATATATATATATACACATATGTGTGTATATATATACATATAATTGTGTGTGTGTATAGATGTATATATACACACTAAACAATAAATGCACAGCTTCCTTCTTGTGGTATGCCCTCATCTAAGAGCTAAGAGATCAACAAAAGAAGACTACAATATACAGCACTGCATTGCTTAATGAGGGAATATGGTCTGAGAAATATATAGTTAAGTGATTTCATCATTGTGTGAACAACATACAGTATACTAACACAAATCTAGAGGGCATAGCCCACTATACACCGAAGCTAGATGGTATAACCCATTGCTCCTAGGCTACAAACCCACACAGCATGTTACTGTACTAAATACTCTCAGCAATTGTAATACAACAGTAAGTAATTGTGTATCTAAACATATCTAAATGTAGAAACGGTCAGGTGCAGTGGCTCATGCCTGTAATCCCAACACTTTAGAAGACCAAGGCAGATGGATTACTTGAATCTAGGAGTCCACACCAGCCTGGGCAACATGGCAAAACTCTGTCCCTACCAAAAAATTAGCCAGGCTTGGTGGCACACACCTGTAGTCCCATCTACTAGGATGGCTGAGGTGGGAGAATTGCATGAGCCCGGGAGGTTGAGGATGCCGTGATTGTGCCACTGCACTACAGCATGGGGGACAGAACAATACCCTGTCTCAAAAAATAATCATAATAATAATTAAAAACAAACATAAAAATATATGGTAAGAATAAAATAATCATATAGGACCACCATTATATATGTAGTGCATTGATGCCCAAAACATCACCATGTGGCACATGACTGTAGTTATTGTTCTCACAAGAATTATAGTTTATCTGGAAGACACACAGGAGAAGTTAGACTATAGTGTAAGCATTTAGTAGTGGATAAAACTGTCTGAAATGAAGACAGAACTTGAAACAAAAGTGTACACAAAGCCTGCCTTCCACGATGTGGCTGTGATGGGGGAAACAATGTGTGTGAGGCAAAACTAACTCTGCAAGCACAGAATATAAAGCGTTTCACGGAGTTCTTAATTTTTCTTTCCAAGATGCAATGAAATCCATTGACTTGACAAATGCTCCCATTCAAACTTCATCTTTTCAAGCAATTCTTACAATAGCCTGAAGTTCTGCACAATGGGTGGTTTTTGTCCTATGGAGTATGCACATGTTTTTTTAAATGTAAGCTCTCTTTGTGAAATCAGATCAGTGGTAGGTGTCATATAAATTAGTCATTTTTTATTTGAACAGCACCATGTTTTCCACAAAGTCTTTTATACAAGAACATAGTACAACAGACAGGAGAAGAATTTTACCCTCGACAGAGAACAAAGATATAGGAGACATTTATGGTCATTCTTGACAAGATTTGTGTGGTATCATGCAGAGGATATTAAAGGACAGACTAGGTTAGAGCACATGAAAGGACCTTCTTCAACTCTGAGATTATCTAGTTTCAGCTTTCCAAAGTGAGAACTGTCTTCAGACGTCCCTCTATATCCTTAAGAATGTACCATTGTGGAGTGTCATCCATTGGTGTCTACATTTTATCGACATAGATTTTAGTCTAGTTACTGCTTGGATGATTTTTGAAAATAACAAGCCTGATGCAATCACACCATCTATTTCTGTCTTAAAATTATCTCTTTTGAAATTCAGGTAGACCCTCTAGGTCTTGTATTTCATAAATTATGTTATTTATTTATTTATTTTAATTTAGACCTGAGCTCTTCTCATCTGTCTGTTTGTCTACAGCATCTGAACACCACAGTAACTTCAGGTTGAGAATTGGAATTGAAATTCATTCTGACCATGGTGGGTTCATTTCCTTGAATTGAAACATGAAGTTTCTGAGGTGCTTTGAGGCATAACTCCTTGAGCAAACTTGGGAGCAAAGACAATCTTCTTGTATTTTACTCAAAAGGCTATAACCTTTACAGCTCTCAATTTAGATGGCATAGTCCACTACATACCTAAGCTATATGATATAACCCATTGTTCCTAGGCTACAACCCCACACAGTGTGTTACTGTACTAAATACTGTCAGCAACTGTAATACAATAGTAAGTATTTGTGTATCTAAACATATCTAAATGTGGAAACGGTCAGGTGCTGTGGCTCATGGTCAGGTGCAGCTCCTCATATTATTTTCATTTCTCTAGGATGAGAGAAGCCACTTAGTTTTGAGTCAAGTTTTACACATTTTGTTTTCAACATCCTTATAAGTAAGGTCTAGAAGTTACTATTGAATCCATTTTCCAGAAAAGAAAACAAACACAGAGGTAAGTTAGTTTTTCTAGAGTATCATGATGACCAGACCCAAGCCTGGGGAAAGCTTCCAACCTCATGTTCTCTGCTATCTAAACCTAAAATGTAGTCAAATTTTACGCAAACACAAATACACATACCCATCACCCACTCACCCACTCACACCCAAACACAGAAACACACACACACACACGCAGCACCACACACACTTCTAAAGGTGGGTGGAGGAAAAGAGGCTGTATACTACATATTAAACCTGTTTTTTTCCTCCTAAAATAAGAAAAGAGGCTGTATACTAATTATTAAACCTGTTTTTTTCCTATGAAAATAAGGAAGGTTTGGGTAGGAAATGGGTATTTCATAATGATGGTTTATAAATCCTGTTGCATGATTAGACTGTCTCATATTGCAGCAACATCATACTTTTAATTCAAACCAAGAATCCAATACTCCTTAGAAATTATATTCTTTCAAGTGTCCTTACTGTCAATCCAGAGATCATGTCATTTGATGAGCTTTATAAATTGCTATAATTCAAGAAAGGATTTAATATTCAAATGTCTACAATAAACTGGGGGAATTAAATGTAAGCAAGTTTCTTCCCTGTCATATCTCAAACATTTAACGTATTAATGTGTAACTGCATTTCTAAGATGGAGCACAGCATGCAGCATTTTCCAAACATTTGATTACAGAACACTATTTTTTACTATGTATCTTGCAAAAGCATCTTGGGGAAACATTGCACTGGGCCAACCCTTCTATTTTACCAAAGGGGAAATTAAGGTGTGGAGAGGTAGAATGATTTACCAAAGATAGACACAGCTTGATAATGAAAATGAAGCTAGGCAGATGGGGAACGATCATTGAACATCATTTTGCCGCCAAAATGGTGAAGGCCATGAGATAATATTTTATAGCCTATATAATGTTAGTGGAAAAACTATATTCTCCAGACAATAGGGAATTATGGTAGGTGGATGGGTGGACAGATAGACAGGTACACACATATATATGTATAATATATATATACACACATATAGAATTATGTTATATTTTCATACAATTTATTTCACAATTAAAAAGGCATTCATCATCATTAAACAGTATATAGAAGACATACAATTTTATTTTGATAGCAATACTGCTGCTCATTCATTAAATAGCTATTATGCATCTAGATATCTAAAATATCAATGGGAGCTTTAAAATGCTAACATTGCCTGCACATACAGAAATGCTCCAACAATAACATGCCGGAATGTGTTAACATATGCCTCACAGGTCCACAGATGTTTAAGGAAGATGGAATTTTCAAGATGATTTAGGCTAATCCTTTTATTTTAAGTCAATTGAGGCACAGGTGGTTAGAACAGCAAAGGCATCCTTGTGGGCCTTGGCAGATAGTGCCCTAGATCCTGTGTTCTCACAGAACAGAGCTTCAGTCTTGTATAAACATGTATAGCCATGACAACTTTCTGGAGATGGCTCACAAGATACCTCATTCCATTCTCATTTAAATTTTTATTTTGGTTTGTAGGATAGAGGACAATTATGAAATTAGTTGACTTTTTATCTCCACGTGAATAATTTTCTTTTTTAGGTAAAACAGAATAAGGACATGTTTTTGTCTCTGAGAAGGGTGAGGGGTTGAAATATCTGCTTGCTTCAAGCAAAATTCATTATTTAGAAACACCTGCTTTATTTAGAAATGTGCACCATCCACAAGGAGAAGAATATCCCTTCTTTCTTGTCTATAAATGTAGTCTGTGCTGCAAAGCATAAGTAAGAGCAGCGAATGCAAGAAATACAATTTTCTCTGGGGCCAAAAAGTTAAAAATAAAAATCTTTAACTTCTCCTGAAAGACATAATGAAAATAAGGAACACTTTGTTCTTTGCTTTTTGCTTCTCTTTGCAGTTTGTCTCCAGATAGATTCTTTATCATTATAAAGAATCTGTCATCTCACCACACACTTCAGGCATTTATCATTTTTTGACCACTGAATGTCTGGTTGCTCTGGATCTCCAACCCTTTGGAGCCTAAGAAACTTCCATATGGTAATAGAAATGCTGAATACCTGTGTATCTAACTTCAAAGTATCTTCATGAGGTTCTTGTTATAGTTTGGCTGTGTCCCCACCCAAATCTCATCTTGAATTGTAACTCCCACGATTCCCATGTGTCATAGGAGGAACCCAATGAGAGGTGATTGAATTATGGGGGTGGGTTTTCCTGCGCTATTCTTGTGATAGTGAATGAGTCTCACGAGATCTGATGGTTTTAAAAACATAGGTTTCCCTGCCCAAGCTCTGTCTTTGCTTGCTGCCATCTACGTGAGATATGATTTGCTCCCCGCTGCCTTCTGCTGTGATTTTGAGGCTTCCCCAGCCACATGGAACTGTGAGTTCTCCATTAAACTTCTTTCCTTTGTAAATTGCCCATACTCATGTATGTCTTTATCAGCAGTGTGAAAACAAACTAATACAGTAAATTGATACTAGTAGAGTGGTGTGCTGCTGAAAAGATACCTGAAAATATAGAGTGACTTTGAAACTGGGTAACAGGCAGAGGTTGGAACAGTTTGGAGGGCTCAGAAGAAGACAGGAAAATGTGGGAAAGTTTGGAACTCCTTAGAAACTTGTTGAATGGCTTTGACCAAAATGTTGATAATGATGTGAACAACGAAATCCAGGCTGAGGTGGTCTCAGATGGAGATGAGGAACTTGTTGGGAACTGGAGCAAAGGTCACTCTTGTTATGTTTTAGCAAAGAGACTGGTGGCATTTTGACCCTACCCTAGAGATTTGTGGAACTTTGAACTTGAGAGAAATGGTTTAGGCTATCTGGTGTAAAAAAATTCCAAGCAGCAAAGCATTGAAGAGGTGACTTGGGTGTTGTTAAAGGGATTCAGTTTCAAAAGGGAAATAGAGCATAAAAGTTTGGAAAATTTGCAGCCTGACAATGCAAAAGAAAAATAAAGGTCCCATTTTCTGAGGAGAGATTCAAGTTGGCTGCAGAAATTTGCTTAAGTAACAAGGAGCCTAATGTTAATCACCAAGACATTGGGAAAAATGTCACCAGGGCATGTCAGAGGTCTTCACGGCAGCCCCTCCCATCACAGGCCTGGAGGCCTAGGAGGAAATGTGGTTTTATGGTCTGGGCCCAGTGTCCCTGTGCTGTGTGCAGCCTAATCTGTGCCATGTCCCAGCAACTCCAGCCATGGCTGAAAGGGGCCAACGTAAAGCTCAGGCTGTGGCTTCAGAGGAGTCAAGCCTCAAGCCTTGGCAGCTTCCACATGGTGTTGAGCCTGTGAGTACACAGAAGTCAGTAACTGAGATTTGGGAACCTCCATCTAGATTTCAGAAGATATATGGAAATGCCTGGAAGCCCAGTCAGAAGTTTGCTGTAGAGGCGAGATCCTCATGGAGAACATCTGCTAGGACAGTGCAGAAGGGAAATGTTAGGGAGGAACCCCCATACAGAGTTCCTAATGGGGCACCACCTAGTGGACCTGTGAGAAGACGGCCACCATCCTCCTGACCCCAGAATGGTAAATCCACTGAAAGCTTGCACCGTGCACCTGGAAAAGCCACAGACACTCAACGCCAGCCCTTGAAGGCAACTGAGAGGGAGGCTTTCTCTTGCAAAGTCACATGGGTAGAGCTGCCTAAGACTATGGGAACCCACCTTTTGCATCAGCATGACCTGCATATGAGACATGAAGTCAAAGGGGATCATTTTAGAGATTTAAGATTAGACTGCTCTGCTGGATTTCAGACTTGCATGGGTTCTGTAACCCCTTCCTTTTGGCCAATTTCTCCCATTTGGAATGGCTGTATTTACCCAATGCCCATTCCCCCATTGTATCTAGGAAGTAACTAACTTGCTTTTGATTTTTATAGGCTCACAGGCAGAAAGGACTTTACTTGTCTCAGATGAGATGTTGGACTGAGGCCTTTTGAGTTAGTGCTGAAATGAGTTAAGACTTTGGGATACTGTTGGAAAGGCATGATTATGTTTTGAAATGTGAGGACATGAGATTTGGGAGGAGCCAGGGGCAGAATGATATGGTTTGGCTGTGTCCCCATCCAAATGTCATATTGTATTGTAACTACCGTAATTCCCACGTATTGTGGGAGAAACCTGGTGGGAGGTGATTGAATAATGCAGACAGGTCTTTCCTGTGCTTTTCTCGTGATAGTGAATGAGTCTAATGAGATCTGATAGTTTTAAAAATAGGAGTTTCTGGCTGGACATTGTGGCTCATGCCTGTAATCCTAGCACTTTGGGAGGCTCAGGAGGGTGGATCACCTGAGGTCAGGAGTTCGAGACCAGCCTGGCCAACATGATGAAACCCTCTCTCTACTAAAAATACAAAAATTAGCTGAGTGTGGTGGTGCATGCTTGTAATCCCAACTACCCGGGAGGCTGAGGCAGGAGAATTGCTGGAACCCAGGAGGCAGAGGCTGCAGTGAGCTGAGACAGTGCCACTGTACTACAGCCTGGGTGACAAGAGTGAGACATCATCTCAAAAAAACAAAAACAAAAACAAAACAGGAGTTTCCCTGCACAAGTACTTTCTCTTTGCCTGCTGCCATCCATGTAAGGTGTGACTTGCTCCTCCTTGCCTTCCGCCATGATTGTGAGTCTTCCCCAGCCACGTGGAACTGTGAGTTCTCAATTAAACCTCTTTCCTCTATAAATTGTCCAGTCTCAAGTATGTCTTTATCAGCAGTGTGGAAACAAACTAATACAGTTCTTTTTGGAGCTTAGTGTTTTTGTCTTGTCCCGATGTTGCATAGGATTCATCCACTGGCTTCTGATCCCCTGTCTCACTCTAGAAACAAGCAGTAATCTCGGGGTTGGATCAACAGCCTGTGAACATGGGCCTGAGTTTGCCATAAGTGTCCCTTTTGACTGGTCAGTGCCTCTATTCCTGATGTGCTCTTCCGCAGGACTGTACCATCCTACCTAGAAGACTAAAAAAGGCCTGCATTCTTCCTCTTGAGTTTTATCTCCATTCTCCATTTTCAGTTACATTCTCATCTGTTGCTTTTGGTCTTCTGGAAACCTCTGGATTTGGAACTTTTGTTTGGAGATAGACCTGCCGTGTCTACTGGGTTACTCTAGGTTACTTCAACTCTTCATCTTACCAGATGTAGCTAGTCCAATTCTATTGTAGTATGGCTAGAATTTTTTATAAGCATGCCATCTGTAAATTGTGGGTAGTTTCAGCTGATTTGGGACATCATTAGAGAACATAGGTACCTGGGTATCGAAAGGATGTTTTCACTGAGTTGTCTCCATTTTGGAAACATCAGTATTTCTGAGAACCAAGTGTGCTAACTGAACATTGTAAAGATGAGTTTTGTTTTGTTTTTACGTGCTAAAAAATAGAAGCAATGTTTGATGAATCACTGAGGTGAGATCAGTATCAGGGCTGTGAAACTGTCAGGAATATTCGGAACTCAGGCTAAATTTTCACAGCACGTCTGCTATTAATGATTTTTCTATCCCCATAAATGAGTAAATAATGTATTAGAATCCAAATCCATAGGGACTATGTCTAAATTTATTGCTCCTTCTTAGGTCATTTCAGTCCTTAGATACCAAAACATAGCATGAGCTCACTGTACAAGAAAAATCACAAGAAGAAAAAAATGATAGGGCTTCATGGTTAAGAATGTCTAGGGTAGATTCATTTTTTTCTTTGTTATTGACTGTGTAAGTGAAAAACAGGAGCTATGCCTCTTACTTTGGCTTTCATTTAAAATCTAAAGGAAAGCTGAATATCATGGCTCCTCTGTCTGGACCAGGCAGTGAGGACTCTTCTAATCTTCCAATACTCCTGTGAATCTAATTGTCCATACCTACCATGTTGAGGTACAGGGAGCATTCTAATCTCAGGATGACATGAGGAGCCCTTTTGTTGCCTGAGATAAAAAACAAACTATTCAACACCAACTTATGCAACACACATCCAGCGTCAATAAGTGACTGATGACTTGATGGGGAATCACACATATTGTTCTTACCTAACAGGGTAAAGAGGCAAAGTTTCAGAAAACAGCTCTGTGCAATGAGGGACTGGGACTCATTTCTAGCCAGCCACCCCTCTTAAACTAAGTTCATGGTGAAATATGAGATACCAGAATGGCAACATCTCCGGAAGTACATCTCCCATCAGCGTCCTATGAATCTGAACTTTTAGATTTAGAAATACAGTCTTTAAATTATAGGTATTCTTATTTAAAATGAAAGTTGATGACAGTAGGAGTGGGGTGACTTATAGAATATAGTGGTTTAGCTCAAATGATGTGATTCCAAGCCAGGCTTTTCTGACTGTCTATCTTGAGACAAGTTGCTCGAGTTTACAATGCTATTTGCCTTGAGTTTAAGCAAAAGGCAACCCCAGTTCTCATTTAGGGTTATTCAAAGATTATCTACAATAAAACATATTACATATTTAGAATAGGCCATGGCTTTGCATTCTTCTCTTGCACAGCACTCACAGGGCAACCAAAAGAACTAGAGTATGGAGTCTCAGCCTCTGTAGTGTTTGTACTTCCTGAATATACATCTCAATTCTGTCCAAAGATTGGAGAGAAGTAATGATGCAGCCTGGTAGAAAGACAGTTTTATTCAAGCCTTAGAAACACAGATCAAGACTTTAGGCCAGCATCAGAAGACACATGTCTGATGCTGTGGACTCATTACTGCTTTTGTGGGCCAAGGGTACTTTCAGTCCAGGTACTTCAGAGGTAAAGGGCCTGGATATCCCCTTAGCTTCATAATAACTGACTGCACTTGCCTTGTCACTGACTACATTTTTAAGGAGAGTTGAACACTCAATGGATTTAAGGCTGACACATAAAACATGATGACTTTTCTCAAGGACTTTACATTTTTAAATATCTTTTTATATAAATGTAAATGGTGATGTAAATGCACATGTGGTTGTCTTTGCTACTTATAGTTTATTAGGTACTTAGCATGTGAATGGCTCTTGCTAAGTACCTAGTAAGTTCTGTAAGTTTTGCTAAGTAGTAAGTTCTTTACATTAGTATCTGATTTGATCCTCATAATGTCTCTATGATGTAGGTATTTTAGCATGACCTATAATTCATGGACATAATAAGTTTATTACCAAAAAAGTCATGGTTATTCAAGGCAAATTGGACTTAGGTGACAGTTTTCCTAGCCCCATCACAATAGGCCATACAACCCCCAGAGAACCAACTGGAGAATGTAACTGCTCTGATTTAATATAACATCAGAATCTCCAACCAAACCTTTGAACTGATGCCCATAGAGCCACATGCTGTAAAGAACCAAACAATTTAATGTGTAGATTACCCTCGGTCCCATAAAACATAAAGCTACCCAAATAGAAATGCTGCTATGTGTAACAGATACAGGTGCTAATCTCAGGTCACATGCCTTCATGGTCTTTGCTCTCTTTCTCATTAGCTATATGGCCTAGCATAGTTCCATAATTTATATGCACCTCAGATTCATCGTCTAAAGAGGGAAAAAAATGAAGTCCATTTTAGCTCAGCAAGGATTAATTAAGATAAAATATACAATACAGTTTTCAGTGTAGCACCTGGCACAAAGTAAGCTTTAAGTAAATGGTAATTAACACTCAGAATTATAATAATAATAATGATAATGATTAGAAGTGGCAGTATTAGTATTATTATTAATATTATCAAAACATGCAGAATTATCTGGCATATATTAGGACCAAATTGTTTGTGGAAGGATGTTTGCTTTTCCAAAGCTTACACTTTATATCCTTACAAATATAGAGAAGAATAGAAATGGTAGTAAACTTAATTTTTTACCTACTTAAATTTGCTCTTTAGCCCTCTCTGTTTCATATCTTATAGAAACCAGCATAGTTAATCTAGGGTCTGATTGAACATTTCTGTGACACTAAACTTGTTGACGTTGCTCATCTCTTGCATCCTTAAAACTTCTCAGTGACATAGTCAGAACAAGCACCACCTTCACTTTGTTAATTAGGCTATCTATGCAGTAAAGTATCAGAAAAGAAGCCAACCTCCAGGTTGTCTGACTTCTCAGTATAACTTCAGGTTCCACTGTTACAACCTCTGTCTACTCTAGATTCTTACTTTCCTAATCTGTGACTCCACTGCTCACCAGAAGTAATATCATCTGCAACTCTTTTAACTGTCATAAGTCAGTCTTGAACAAAGCCATTCTGTAGGGCATCAAGCACCAGTTGTTAGCATGGTCAGCAAAGTGCCATGGGATGGAACTGACACTAACCACAATAAAGATCCTTTCTACCTACAAGCACCTTTTTGTTTCATTTGAGGGATAAGCATAGGACTCATGATAAAAGCATCATAAGAACAGCTGTAACTGTGCAACCATTATGAAAAGAAAGGAATGTTGGGACTATCTGGCTCTTGCATTGGTTCATGGTTCTCTATGGACCAGATGTCTAACTTACCATGATTAATTCTTCTGTCTTGAGTTTCAAGTTCCTTATAAAATGCTTTGGTTTGTTCCTTAGACTTATAAATATACCAAGCAAGTGTAGCTGAATAGGTTTGCCTGATTAAATCTTGTTCCAGCGTAGGGGAAAAGAGCTTCATAATAAAACAAATAAATAAAAACAAATGCTTAAACAGAATGACTAAATAATAATATATAAGTAAGTAAAAACCTAAGTAAATGTTCTAGATGTGAAAAAGCCATAACTTCCCTTTATTTATTTTTTAAGTTTCCTTTTTTTAAATTTTTAACATCAAAATGTTCAGCTTGTGTTCACGACTGGAGTGTATGATTTATTTACTGATCTGATGTGTGGTTAAAGTGCCTTAGTTTCCCAATGATCGTCGGTATACCAGTGAATATTGAAAGGCAGGGGGAGAGTAACTTTTAAGCAAATACTTGTAAGATATTTGTAAGATGACACCCCATCAAGGAATGCCAAACCACATTAAGTTATGAGTTATAGGTTGAATTTTGTCCCCTTAAAATTCTTATATTGATATCCTAGACCCCAGAACCTCAGAATGTGACCCTATTTGTGAATAGAGTTATTATAGATGTAATTAGGTAAAATGAGATCATACTGGAGTAGGGTGAGCCCCTAGTCTGATATGACTGGTGTACTTATAAAAGGGGAAATTTGAATGTAGACATCCGCACTTGGAGAATGTCATATGAAGATGGAGTTTGATGCTCCTACAAGTCAAGAAATGGCCAGTAACCCAGTGGAAGCTGGGAGAGAGGCATGTGACAAATTTGTCCTCACAGTTCTGAGAAGGAACAAGTTCTATCAACATCTTGATCTGTGATTTTCCTAGTTTCCAGAACTATGTGATAATACATTTTTATTGTTTAAGCCACCAAGTTTATGGTACTTTGTTACAGTAATGCTAGAACACTAATGCAAAGGGAAATGGAACTTGTCAAGAATTATTAAAATCCACTTACATCACTTGATTCCTTCACCGAGTAAACTGTTGTAAGCATAAGAAATATGTTTGGGGCGAAAGCTTCTCAGAAGTAGGAAGCCTTAACTATATTCATAGTTGCCTCTCCCTCAGGATTTAGGTTTTGCTCCAGAGAAAGTCTTACCATTTTATTTCACCTGAAAGACTTTACCCAATCTGTGGGTGTATTAAAATTCCAGCAGGTAGAACTCATTGAGGAAAATAGCTTTCTGCAAAGATACATGATTCATTCATACACACGTCTGAGCTATTTAGAGGAAATTATCCATGGGATTGTATTATTAGTTTAAAAGATGCTGCATTTGTTTTTGTGTCAGTATAATTTTATACTGTAAAAGACATGTTTGAAAAAGCGACTTTGTTTTGTTGAAAATGTGATTCAAATATCACATTTTTATTTGTGATAGGGGCTGCCAAACAGAACCACGGCCAGGCGCGGTGGCTCACGCCTGTAATCTCAGCACTTTGGGAGGCCGAGGCTGATGGATCACGAGGTAAGAGATCGAGACCATCCTAGCCAACGTGGTGAAACCTCATTTCTACTAAAAACACAAAAATTAGCTGGGTGTGGTGGCGGGCGCCTGTAGCCCCAGCTACTAAGGAGGCTGAGGCAGGAGAATCGCTTGAGCCAGGGAGGCAGAGGTTGCAGTGAGCCAAGATCATGTTGCTACACTCCAGCCTGGGCAACAGAGTGAGACTCTGTCTCAAACAAACAAACAAACAAACAAATAAAAACAGAAAACAGAACCACCTATTTTCTGCTGTTTCCAAAGCCTGTAATTACTCCCAAAGTCCTCCTTTAGATACTGTTGTATATGGTTAAAGAGAAATGTCAGTCAGCTGTGTTGGTTTGGATATGCTGAGTGAGAAAAGGCTTTAAGCATCTTTCCTGTTAACTGTTTTGGAAAGTCTAGTTATGGCGGTTGAGTTCTCTGCGTTTCATGTGCATCTTAAGAGATTTCTCAAAATTCCGTGTGAAACTAAAGTCATTCCTCTAAGTTGAATAAGAGATAGTTTCCTGTTGATACAATGTAGGAACCAAGAATTTATAACCCAGAGAGTCTCCCTTAATGAACCAGAAAAGCATTAAATATATAAATACATCTAAATCCTTATTTATTTCTTTATCTATCTACCTAAATATCTATCTCTATCATAAACTTTAAATGTCTAACAGTCGTTATGAAATGGTCAAAAGTAAAGTAGACCACAGGAAAAACATTAGTCAGAGTCTGGCACTCACTCATTACAATCAAGGGAAAAGTCATCTTGTAGTTCCAGATAAACTTTATTTTTAAAATTTTATTATTGTAGTAAAATGCACATAAAATAATAAACCATCTTAGGCATTTTAAGTGTATAGTTCAGTGTTATTAAATGCATTCATAATGTTGTGCCGCTCTCACCCCCCCATCTCCATAATACGCTTTTTATCTTCTAAAACTGAAACTCTACATTCATCAGACATTAACTCCCCATTCTCCCAGACCTACTTTCTGTCCCTATGATTTTTGACTACTCTAAGCATTTTATTTAAGTAGAATCATACAGCATTTGTCTTTTAGTAAATGACATTTTGCATAGCATAATGTCCTCAAGGCTCATCAATGTTGTGGCATATATCAGAACTGCCTTCTTCTTTTTTTTTTTTTTTTAAATTGAGATGGAGTTTCACTCTTGTTGCCCAGGCTGGAGTGCAATGGCACGATCTCAGCTCACTGCAACCTCTGATTCCCAGCTTCAAGCAATTCTCCTGCCTCAGCCTCTCGAGGATCTGGGATTACAGTCATGTGCCACCATGCCCGATTAATTTTTGTATTTTTAGTAGAGACAGGGTTTTACCACATTGGCCAGGCTGGTCTTGAACTCCTGACCTCAGGTGATCTGCCTGCCTTGGCCTCCCAAAGTGCTGGGATTACAGGCGTGAGCTACCATGCCCGGCCAGAAACTCCTGCCTTATTTTTTTAAGGCTGAATAACATTTCATTGTATATCTACACCACATTTTGCTTATCCGTTCATACACTGATAGATGCTTGGGTTGCTTCCAAGTTTTAGGTGTTGAATAATGCTGGTATGAACATGGGTGAACAAATATTTGTTTGAGACCCTGTTTTCAATGCCCGGGGATATATATCCCCAAATTGAATTGTTGGATCATAGGGAAATTCTATTTTTAAGGTTTTGAGGACATGCCATCATGTTTTCCACAGTGATAGTGGCATTTTCCATTCCCATCAACAATGCACAGGTAATTTTTTACATCTTTGGCCGGGCGCGGTGGCTCAAGCCTGTAATCCCAGCACTTTGGGAGGCCGAGACGGGCGGATCACAAGGTCAGGAGATCGAGACCATCCTGGCTAACACGGTGAAACCCCGTCTCTACTAAAATACAAAAAATTAGCCGGGCGTGTTAGCGGGCGCCTGTAGTCCCAGCTACTCGGGAGGCTGAGGCAGGAGAGCGAGACTCCGTCTCAAAAAAAAAAAAAAAAAAA